>NC_059406.1:11380755-11685608 GCF_905220565.1 Melitaea cinxia
TAGTTTAATTCGACCGTATATCTATATATATATATATATATATATATATATATATATATATATATATATATATATGTATGTTCGGGGATAACTCCTTCATTTATGAACCGATTTTGAAAATTCTTGTTTCTTTGGAAAGGAGATTGATTGGTCCCATGCATGATAAGGAAACCAGGATCTGATGATGGGATCTCAGAGAAATCGAGGAAAACTCTCGAAAAGCCGCATAACTTCTTACTGGGTGTACTGATTTTGATGATTTTTAATTTAATCGAAAGCCGATGTTTATCATGTGGTCGCATTTAAATTTCATCGAGATCTGATTACAACTTTTGGAGTAATCTTTGATAATGCGTATTTACTCGACAATTTTTTTGTCTACCTACGTTGTATTACTCGTCGATATAATTGAAGGCGGTTTTTCTTCGTTTGCCTGCAAACACAATTATTTTTTTTAAACCTATTTTTTCAAAGTCACAAAGAAGTAAATTTTATTTGTTTCATGTCAAAGTAAATATAACGTAACATTAAACCTGAATAACCTTAAGGAACTTTTAAATCAAGCTAACAAAGGGCTTCGCGAAATTCAGTTTAGTGATTGAATATAAGCGTACTTTTACCCAGACTTATGTTCCGAGTTTTTTAAGACAAATTGCAAAATTCTAGAACACTCGCATATTCAGTGGAAACATTTCTCTTCGGGTTTTATTTCTAGATGAACTCTTTTAAATCGTGAAACAAAATGAATAGGTACGAAATAAGTTCTAAATGGATATTATGAGGGAAGTCATAAAATGTAATAAAATATATCTTACGTTTTATTACCGGGAACTTTATATTTGGAATTTTAGTTCTATGTTCAAATATAATTTTTATTATTTTAATTAATTTCAAAAGTGAAACCAGTTCCATACTATAGTGTCAAATCCCATTTCACCAATAAGGGAGTAATTTAAAATTTTTGACGACTAATAAAATCAAATTTAAATATTTTACCTTTAAGCGAATTTCAAAAGATGACTCAACACATCTGTCACCACGTACACATCTGTCTACCGTTTCATACACGAAGTATAGAATTTCTAAATTTATCTTTATTGAATGTCATTTTATATATTTATAATAAACATATATAACATTTTAATTATCAAGTTTTTTTTTTTTTTTTTTTTATGTCACTAGGTCGGCAAACAAGCGTACGGCTCACCTGATGGTAAGCGATTCCCGTAGCTTATAGACACCTGCAACACCAGAAGCATCGCAAGCGCGTTGCCGACCAATCCCCAACCCCCCAGGAGCTCTGGTCACCTTACTCACCAACAGGAACACAATACTGCTTGAAAACAGTATTATTTTGCTGTGATCTTCTGTAAGGTCGAGGTACTACCCCAGTCGGGCTGCTCCATATTTTGAGCAGGAAATTCCTGCTGTGCCCTACCTCAGTTGAGGTAGTATTTTTGCAATACTGTTTAATTTCCGTTTAAAGAATACCAAATCTAATATATGAATCTCATTTAGAAATCAGGTTGGTTCATATAAAAAGTGTATTCATTAGAAAAGAATAATATAAAATTTAATCAAACTTAAGTGTTGTTCAGCTATTTTTAATACGAGTAGGATTTTTTAAGGGATTCAATTTCATGTTTGTCAGGAGCAAGAAAGCGGACGTGAGAAAACTTGCACGTGCCAGAAATAATTCTGAGACGTTTTACCATATACGTCCAACTAAAAATCTTCAAGCGCACTTGATAAGCGTTGAATCTTTTTTTTAATAGAAATAGAGGATTCTTTATGACAGGAATCAGACATTTAAATGTCTGTTATTAATTTATGTGTGCTGTTATATATATATTTTTTATTATATTAAAAACACGAGAGCTTAACTTAGGACTTTCATCATCACAACATCATCACAACATCAAAGAAATAACAATAACATGATTGGGTGTTTTAGATTTGAATACTATTATTAATTCTTTTACTAAATTTAATTTATGGGTTATGGTATTCGCATGTACAATAAAATCCAACTAACAATTTTGAAATTGTCTCAACATAAATTTAAAGTTTTTATGAAAAAAAAAATATTATAAAGCGTGTTATTCGGTGGAGTTTTACTTACTTGAAAAAAAAGATGTGTGGACTTAGTGACGCTGTATTTCATGCTAATTTAGTACTAAAACAGTTTATATATTATTTTCAAAAGAGTAACCGCGGAGTTTCTTGCTGATTCTTCTCTGCAGAATCTGTATTCCGAATCGGTGGTGGTTTTACTTTTCCAAAAATAATAACTATTATTATTATTAAAGTATTAATATGATGAATGACGATTCAAAAAGTGCTATTTGAATAAAGTTGTTTTTGATTTTGATTAGATATTTTGTTATTAAAAGACGTGTTTTTGAAAATGGTTGAATATAAAATAAATTCTTCATTTAAATGGTAAAGACACGTGTAAAAACTAAATAATAACATTTCATTCAAGGTCTGTAATACACGATAATTATCAAAACAAACGTATTGAGATGAGAAAGTGAAATGAAACGTAAATAGGCTTACCCAAACATTTTACTCGAAATACTTCGAATATACTAATGTTAAGCTTTTACTCTTCATACTGGTTTAACAACAATGAATAAGGTTTTTGAATTAATATATAAAACGAACCATGAAAAAATATTAAAATATTAAATTCGAAATATACTTTGCTACACGATTCCCAAAGTTTCACTTGATTTCAAACACCCATTTCGTGTCTAGAATTCGTATAGTAAAGTTTTGTCCTACAACATTTCGTTAAAGGTTGTCATAATTCAGCCTGTAAAATACCACTGTTGGTCATAGGTCTTTCTTCATGTAGGAGAAGGAGATTAATCGACTACGCCACTCCACTGTGAAAGACATCCAAACCAGAAAGAAATATTTGTACAAATAGAAATATCCATCCAGAGCGGGAATCAAACCCGTAAACCGCCGGTGTTTAGGCACGCGCACCACTATGCTAGAGTTTTTGCATAAAAAAATGCGCTAATGGCTAAATAGAGGTTGGATCGCTCAAAATTACAATACAGATAATAAGAATTAATAATATTAATTATTCTGTACTATATTTAAAACATATTATTATAAAGTAACGGAATAATAATAAATTTACGATATGTGTTTGTTATTTAATCACGACCCTGTAGGTTTCAATGGAATCTCGTGAGCAAATAATCCTTATCATGTCTCAATGTGTTATAGGGTACTTTTCATCCTGAGATTCGGAGATCTTTTGGGAATAATCATTACATAACAGAACATCCGGCGCAATTCATTGCCAGCGGTCGACTATAAATCCAAAACTCGTGTAAAGGTTTATGTTGTACTACATAAACTGATATATACATTCATTTATTGTTTATTTTTTATTTTATACAAATATTATCGTGACAATAACGATCAAAAAATAAATAAATATTCAATTTGTTTTAGTTGTTTGGAAGTAATGCGCGGATATATGTATATAGTATTTTACTCAATTATTATTGTAATGTATATAACAAAATATAATAACACGATATAATTAAGTATACTCTAGTTAGGTATATGATATTCCACGCAATAAATAAATAAAATACTAAAATAAAAACTTTAAAGATAAAATAAAAGAGTTAAAATAAAAACTTTTTTGTTTAAGTTAAAAAATATAATTTTCGGATTGGCCATTTATTGAAATGTTTCTGTATGCAAAAAAATAATTACCGAAATGTACATGCATATAAATTTCGAATGACTTCACTAAATTGGATAATTCCTCTTTTTGTAGTAATTATTGGCAGAAAGGGGTTTGTATAAAAGAAAATAAAAAATAAAAATCGATACATTTACAAAAAAATATATAGTGATACTAAGTTTGCTGGGTCACCAATTAAATAAAATCAAGTCCTTCGCTTACGTACATATTTTTAACAAGACAGTATCGATTAACGTGACTTGCGTGTAAGTCCAACCCTTAAGGCCTCGAAACGTTTCTGTCGTTTTATTTCCGTAATTTTAAGAACGAGGGCGATCGAGAATGACTGTTTACACTACACTCTAAGCGAGATACGACACTTAACACTTATGTTACCACTTTTCGAGCTTAAAAAAGCAATAACAAAGTAATAGGGGACAGTCATGAAGACAATGTATTGTAGTAAAATTGAACTAGCGAAACTAGTTATCAAATATGACCCCTAGTGGCATGCTTTAGATCTCGTAAAACCTGATATGATTTTATTTTTAATTTATTTTGAAACGTAAAAAATATCTACAAAACTATAACCAAAGCCTGAACAACTTTTTCCATAAAAAAGTTTTCTCTCGCGCATCTCCATATGGAAGAACGCAACGTGATGCGTAAAGAAGCAAAGCAAGAAAGTGCAATAAAATTCAACTATTAATTCAAGTGACGTCAGTAATTTCACTTACTTTGCGATTTCATTTAATCTTGTTAAAACATAGGAAATAACTTTTTTTAAAGTATCACCATAAATCACAATACACATTTCTTAATTTGACAATATCTCTTTGAAAAGCAAGTAATAATCATTTTTTCTACGCAGGCTTTTAGCGGCTTGAATTCTGAAATTTTATTAAAATGGTTTCCGGGAAAATTAAAAGTGATTCAGAAAGTTCAAGCACTTACCCGGGAGGTGGGGGCTAATGTTCTTTATCTCGGCTGTTTTGTTTTTACTCTAAATCTTATTTTTGAATAAAATGTAGAAACTTACCTGCACCGCTTCATAATTGCTGCATAAAGTTTTCAATTTTATGAAGGAAATAATTAATACTTTTTCAGATTAAAGCTTAATTAACTTATTACCTTGAACATGTTTCTAGTTAAAATTATAAGTTATTTAACGCTTTTTATATAAATATTGCTTCTCTTTTATGCAAAGTGAAACCCTGACCTTAAAATATTATGAACGAGGCGTTATATTTTTGATTAAATATTTCACACCTAGAGTAAACAATATCACATGTGTACATTGTTAGCGAGGCGCGTTTTATGTTGTATGATGGATGTATGGCGCAGATACCGAACGTATATAATAAAGAAATATTGTAAATTTATTAGCGTTTCTCATAATATTTCCATTATTCTTCTATCAAAACCAAATTATTATGATATTAAAAAATAAAGTTATACATAGGTAATTGTTGTTTTTTGAACTAAGATTGCTTTGTAAACCGAGTTGATCCATTAGACGGACTAGGATCACTAAATTGTATTTACTTCTTAAAATGCTATATATTTAATTATCTTCATATTATAGATTTACTTGAGAGATTTCAAATATATTATAATAACCTGTACTTTGTGAAAGTTTCTCTTTTACAGTGCATTTTAAGTACATTTTCATGTGGTAGTAAAATATTCATCGTCGAGTGTGAATATTATTATTTAATTACATCTATAATTAATTTTGAAGGTAAATTCATTTCATTATTTACATTAAATTAAACCATCATTAAAGTACTTTCAGTGCTACTTGTAGTTAATAAATTACGCCGTAATATTGTTACAGCTGTATAGTAAAGATATGTAAATATCCGGAATGTTTTCAAGTAATTTTGCCAAAAGTAACATCTTCATAAAGGGATAAGAATAAAATTAACGTTAGGATGCTTTGTAGCATACTGATGGATGTATATATGAGGAAGTATTCTCAAGCGAACAAAATTTTGTGATTTCTTTGTCCGCCATAGAGAAAGAGATGTTTTAAATACATATAAACAGGGAAAAAAAACCTTACTACGAATACCGCTAAAAGCTACTACTTTACGAATTTTATTTTTTAATTTAACGAATAACAGAAATGGAATCATATACTTATATTATCGATAAACAAAGATATAAATAGTTAAATTAACTTAAAATTTAATAACATTATAAAATATTCATCCAGGGAAGTATATCCAACATCGTCAAAGCAAGTTTAAAATAAAGAGTCGTCGTCGAAGCTACAGTGGACCAATCGTCGTATAGTCCGAGTTTACGTTACATATGCTCTTAAACTTAAGCTGTCTTCGATTAAAATTCAAGCCCAATATCCACAGATTATACTAATATAATTAATTACATATGCAAGCACCAAAAACAATACATCGGTGTACTAAATTCGGTTATTGTTAGTATTCCAGTTCAGCCTGATTTATATAATGCGGTCAGTTGAAGGCGAGTAACAGATTAGTTTCAGTTATTCCTCTGCGCTACCAGCTAACAATTGTTAGCTAAAACTATATAGTTAATTTAGATTGTATACTTTACGATTCTGTTTCATTGCACCTGTACTAATATTATTGTTGATAATTTATTTCTTTCGTCTGAAATATCTGTAATCAGAACTCGAATATTTATTTTTAAATTTAGAAGATTTTTTTTGTACCATAAGGGTAGCAAACAACGGTGCGTTCAATGGTAAGCGAATACCGCATCCCATTAACGAATGCAATATCAGGAGTGACACTAAGCCGCTTGGAGCTCTGACTACCTCACCACAGGAACACAACACGATTTGAGAGTTGTATTTTTCAGCTGTAATCTTCATTTAATCATTACAAACAGTCGAATTCTACAATTTACACAATACATAGGATAAAAGATATAAATATAAAGGTACAGAGGTTCGTCTTGTTTATCAAATAAAAATATACCATTCATAAAATATTTCCATTTTAATAAGAAGTCTTTTTGCTTTTGATGGCTTAACAGTTATTGTATTGTATCGCGTTTTTTTTTTGTAGCGCTGACGAGCTTCCCTTTGTAAACTTATTTGCGAAGATATTATTATTTTTTATTATACCCCGATGTATACATTAGGATTTCTTAAATATCTTTCGATCTGTAGAAAATATCTATTTTCGTCATAGCTTGTCTTGTATTAAACTTTGTATCTGTTCCATGAATATTAATTATAATTCGTATTATAGTTTATTCATATATGTTGTATAGTTAATTAATGCTAGTATAGAGAACGATTATAACAAGATCATATTAATACGCGTAGTTTAAGAAGTTTTAAAACAAAAGATAGGCTCTTTAAAAAAATTCACAATTACTCCACATAAATTGTATATCATTTTATAGATAATTGTTTGTTCTACCGGCACCCACCACTAAAAAAATATTATTGTTTTTGTTTTTGTAAAGTAATTAATTATTAAAATTATTTAATGCGAATTATTCACACGAGTATTGTTAGTATTATAATAATAATAAACCTTTGTTTTAAACCAAGGCAAAACATATTTTTTTATAAATAGAAAAGATATGAACTAAACAAAACATTGTTTTAAATTTCAGTCACAATCGTCAAAGAGATTGATTGAATGGCGTCTATTATTTTAAGATAACTGCAATACATTTACCTTAAAAATAGCTGTATTCGCTTAGTTTTGATTTATTTATTGCTTATTACTTCTAATTTTGTCGTGGTATTGCGTTAAAATATATAACAACTTTGTCTCCTAAATTGGAGTTGATGCATTTTTATTGTCTTAAAGAAATAGAATTATGGACAGATGATTAACGGATTATTTTTAATATTTAAAACACTCTTTATATCTCAAGATTTGACTACTAAAGCAATTAAAGCGTTAACGTTATCGGGAAGCCGCGCGTTTCAGTGTGAATCGGTAATTTTACACATTCGATATAAATAACCGCAGCAGGATCAATACATCGTTACTAATAGCTGGCTTAATTTATATCTGTTACCGTATTTTCACGTTCCTGCGATCGTATGTAATAAATCGTAAATTGTTTCGTTTTCATTATTTACATTGTATACTGTAAAAGATTTTTGCAAGTAAATGTTTTATTGAAATATTATTTTGATTAAAAATTGTCATGAATAAAATTTTATTGAATACAATTAATAACTTTCGAATAATGCAGATATTCCTTCCTGTACTACAAATAAAATATATAAATTTACCTCTTTATGAAGGTATCACTGATTTATGTAGACGTCACGGGTATCTAAAATCAGTTATATAACTTGTTACGTAGCCTTCATATTCGATTCTTTACATAATTATTACCTACTACTTACTACATATAGTGTTACCTTAGTATAAACATTTACAAAATTATTATGAAACTCTATATCTGTATTGGGATATTGAGCGTTAATTTACAACTATATATCGAAGCATTACCATACATCTATTAGGACATAAATAGTACGCGCTTAAGCTAAATTATGTGTAATAATAACTACCTCCGAAACTCCTCTCATGCGGTTACCTTTACCGAGCATCACTATTTAGTCATATCATCCGTGTATGTTCGGCTATAAGGTTTATCATTGGATACCAAGCGCATGCTGACTGCCGCAGATATATTGCTCTGTGTGTTGATTCCCTTGTGTTGCTATGTAATCATATGCAATATCACGTACTCATTACTACGTTCGCGAAAATTTAGTCACAAAAATATGATAAATGACGTGACAGTACTGCGTGCATATCTACGTTTTGCGTAATGTTTTCATGCTTCGTCACGTAACCACATTGTGTATTTTCTGTCACATATTATTTCACAAATAATTATAAACATATTTCTAGTAATACCGCTATATTAATTAGTGACGGTATTTGCAGTTTCATATTCCGTTTTATGCTTGATATACATTTGCAAATCACTTAGTAAGACATTGATGTCTAGTATGATGTTTTTTATAGTATTCAGTTATGTTTAAATTTCCTGAAATCTAGCTACGCCTGCTAAAAACAGCTATAAATATTTGATAATAAACACGAGAACAAATATATTTACAAATAAATTATACATTTAAATAATGTTAGTAACATATTAATGTCCTACTACTAATTATAAATTATACCGAGGTAGGGCACAGCAGGAAATTTCCTGCTCAAAATGTGGAGCAGCCCGACTGGAGTACCTCGACCTTACAGAAGATCACAGCTAAATAATACTGTTGGTGAGTAAGGTGACCAGAGCTCCTGAGGGGAATTTGTGATAGGGTCAACAATGCGCTTGGATGCTTCTGGTGTTGTAGATGTCTATAAGCTATGGTAATTGCTTACCATCAGGTAAGCTGTACGCTTGTTTTTACCTACATAGTTATTTATACTTAAAAAAATTAAGGCTTTAATTTTAAATTACTAATATTAAATATACTCCAAAAAGTATTTTAACTTTTCGAATATTTTATTCAATTATGTTAATTGAAATACACAAAGGCGTTCTTATCCCGAATACGAATGTAATTATCCTGTGTTCTACTGTAAATATTATATTATAAAGTCATGTAGTTGTTCGGCTTAAACCGAATTGCTTCTGGAAAATTATCATCTTGTGTAGTGAGGCTTACACTATAAATGGTCAAACGAAAGCAATTTTCCGGCTAAATGACTTAGCCATTCTAGTCTATTTATGCTTTGTTGATATATTGTGGTGATGTTGAATTAATTGCAGAACACTCACCGAGTCTTGTCACGATTGACACAGATATACGGTCTTGTGAGCCATTTCCTTTGTATTGCTTTCTGATCCGCATGTTGAATATAGAGGACTTTTGACCTCTTGACTTGTGAACTTGTTTATCTTACAGTTTCCTTTTACATAAGGCATACATAGAAGTGACGGGTTAATTGGTTAACCTCATCATTCATTCCTTTGTATGGCAAGCTTATAGATTACAATCCACACGTGTGAAATGTGGAAATTAGTTTATAGTAACACTATTGCAAATTATTCGTGCATTAAACACAGCATTTATGTCGGAGAATTTCCGAATATTTACTCAACCATGTCGGGTTTGACACAAAATGTTGAATTACATCTATTGTATATGCGGTTTGTGTCGCTGATTGTATAAATTCAGTACTTTGCGAGTACTACTGTAATCATTAAATTAGTTTTAACTGTTTAGATACATTTTTTCTTCTTAATTTGTACTAAACTTGCTGCTTCGTTTGATTTATAAATAAGTATGCTTTAGTCAAAGAAAGTATACATCATACAAATGGAACGCTAGAAACGCTTATAAATTCCAATCCGTTCCGATTCCAGCATCTGAAGTGTTTATCTTTTTTGACAGCGATTTAATATTCTGAATGAGTAAAAAACAAGTTCTATTGTCTGCTTGCACTTCACGCAAATTGCTCGGAAATTCAGTATGAACCCGCATCATCGCTTTTCAACCTTTTACGTTTAGCCAGCTATCAAATGCTTTCACTTTGAAAGTTATCATCATTTTCT
Source organism: Melitaea cinxia (assembly GCF_905220565.1). Classification (NCBI taxonomy): domain Eukaryota; kingdom Metazoa; phylum Arthropoda; class Insecta; order Lepidoptera; family Nymphalidae; genus Melitaea; species Melitaea cinxia. The sequence continues at coordinate 11,391,011 of NC_059406.1, forward strand.
TTTGACAATATGAATTTGTCAGTGTCACGTTCATACGTGATCTACATTGTTTGAACTTAACAATGTATTTGAATATCTCATTGTTGTTAATTTTGACGCAAAATGATTATCCATAATATTATGTACAAAATCATTGTATTTGCGATGTGTCAATACTAACATAATTTTTTATTATTATTTTCGTTTCTTATAAAAGCATTGTTGTAGTGATAAAGAACGCAAAAAAAGAATTATCTAATTTGGTGCAGAAATTCGGAAGCTATTTGCGTTCATTCGACACACTCACACACACACATTCATATTTCGACGTTTCCTTTTTATTTATAGGTACAGATTATAAAACAGTTTTTAACCGAACATTTTTGGGAATAGATATGTACGTTGATTTGTAAATACATTTACATAATTTCTCGAAGATAAATATATTTTCAAAACATTTCCTTGAATACAAGGTAAATTGCATATACATTACAAGGTAAGTCTCAGTAAAGCTCTACTTTCCTGCTAAGGGAAAAGATCTGTAGACTTAAACGTTACAGCTTTGTAGCGAGAAGATGAAAAGTGAAACAGTAATGTATCTTATTACATGTACAATATTGTACATGTATACGTAATATGAAGATTGAGGAACGAATTGTGTATGTTATGTATGTACATTGTACATATATAATGCACACTGTTCTAGACGTGTATTAATTACGTAAAAAGGTACTCGAATAGTTATTAAAAAATATACTATTATTATTTATTTAAATTTTAAAATGACGTAAATGGAACTTTTTTCAAACTATCTGTGTAACACTTTTAAAAAATTAAAATATAATTAACAGATATGATGTAACTAATCACACACATAACAATTGTTATTTACATAAAACATGTATTCTTATTTTTACACAAAGTTAGCTTAAGAAAACATTTTGTTCACTTATTGAATGTTTCTTACATTTCTCGTACGGAAATTGAAGTCGTTCACAGTTCGCCCATAATATGGAATTGCTGACAGTGTTCAACATAAGCGAATCAATTTAAACCAATATGTATACGTACCAACTACCAAGTATAAGACTATTCACAAATATGTTCATGTCTGTACTTTAAATTTGTATTGTATTGGTACATTTTAGGTACAATATGGGATCTTTGTTTCAAAGTTTGGTGCTTTGTTAGACTTGTCGAAAATATTACATAATATATTAATATCTCTATATCTCATATCTAAGTATTAAAATATGCAAAAGATGGACTAAAGGCTATGTAGCCTTTTCTAGCAGTAGTCCTTAAGACCATTCAAAAATTAGAATAAATGTATAATGAAGGATCCGTTAATAACAACAAGGACAATTTAAGGCAACAATATCAAATATTTGATAATATCAAGTTTTATCTCGCTAAATCATCGTTTAATACATTGTTACACATTGGGTAAATTGAGAAGAGCGATAGCTATTGTTATCACAATATTGCATGTCAATATGATAAATTGAGCATGAAACAGTAACGGAAACTGCGTTTAATTGAATCTGCTTTACTAATATTTACGCTAGAATTTTAATCTGTGAAATCAAAATTCAATTATTAAACGAATTGTTTTGTTTGATTGGTTTGTATTTTTCAAATTTGAATGTGAATAATTTTAATGTCTCAATGAATGTAAATAATGATCAATGTAGTTAATACGACACTTTTACATATTTGTGTCTTTACCTCGATAATTATTTGGAAACTGACATTTCGGTGACGTTGAACGTTGTTATATAAATAACTTGTTTTTTGTTAAGAATGCATAAACTTGAATCAACTTTATATTGTTTATGAATTTCGTATACAATAAAATGTACTGTTGAATGAATAACTTCGTATATGTCTGATTTTTTCGAAAATTTTATGAAACGGTCCTGTTTCATGACATAGAACAATACGTGAGTGTCGTGCGCTCTAGTTTAATCAATGAATACCTCTGCGTTTAGCGATATGTTCAGCTAAACATAACCTCGTGATATGCTCAAACATTAGTGATCGTATCGTAAAACACATTGCACAAGCCTTGCACTCTTGTGGTTTTGGTTTGTTTTGGTAAATTAGATAAATTACTTCAAATCGATATTCTTTGACTGCCTAATAAAGCTAGGGTGTGGTCCAAAATAATTCAGTTTATCTGTTTTTCTTCTTAGAAATATGCTTGTAGTAAACACCACGATAGGATTACCCATGTTTATGAAAGTAGACAACACGTATGATGTTACTCGCGTTTATGTTTACTGCTACGCTTCTGTATCATACCGTTATTTTTTATGATCTATTATTTATCTGATAAAGTCTTTACATCCTAATATTGAAACATAATAAATAAAAAAATTATTTCATTTTGTAATATTAGCTATTAGTACCTGGGTGACCGGGCTTAGCTCGGTATTTTTAGTAAATCGTGTTTTTTGGAAATCATATTTATACGACTTACATATTGATAAATTATTAATAATGTTTATCGATTTTACCAAAAAAAAAAAATGATAAAAAAATATGAATTAGCTATTTAAATAAAAAGTAACGAGTGCAATTAGAAAAAAAAGAAAAAAATAATAATCAATCTGGAAACATGGAGATGGTATGTGGTTTTTTCGGTCGATCGCGACTGGTCGACTTCCCACCTGAGCTATTACAACTTTATTGACAATTGCGAAATTTACCTTCGTATTCTAACGATATTGTAGCTATTTTTTCATTGCCTAAAAACAGGGATAGACCGACATTTTCTAAAAATGAATCCTAGCTATATCGATTTATCGCCTTCGAAATCACCTGCATACTAAATTTCATGAAAATCGTTGGAGCCGTTTCCGAGATTCAGATTATATATATATATATATATATACATGAATTACTCGCTTAATAGTATAAGATACATAATAATTTAGTTATATGATTTCTCCCAAACGTTTTGTGATATACATAGTAAGATGTTTCTTTGTGAGGCCTATTAAGGCTTTATACTATCCTATATTACCAAGAAAATAGCATCCAAGACCTCTGATGTAATATTAGGAGCATAGTTTCTTAAGCCGTCCCTGGTAAATGCTATGCACTGTTTATATAATAAGCTTAACTTTCATTATACCGTATCAAGAGCTTGAAATTGCTTTTGAAATAATCGACTCAGAGGAAACTTACGCCTTTTACTATAAATATGTTTTCAACCTAATTTACTTTCAAGACTTCATTCAATTAGCTAACACTAATTTTTCTCATTAAAACTAATTTCTTTTGGAATTTCTCATAATATCGTTGTAAAAAAATAGCTTTGCTCTTCGAAGAAAATAACGAAACGATTTTACTGACTCGAATTTTTTGTATTAAAAGTGTTATAATATTTAGAAAACATTTTATTTTTGCATATGCTCTTATATTATCATATTTTATTACTCATTTTTTAAAATATGTTTGGCTTCGCGTTTTGAAGAGTGCGCGTTTCCCCCAACGCTTAACCAACATTAACGCAGTGCGTTGGCGTTATTAGATAGGTTGACTGTATGGCGGAAGTCTTCCCAGCATAAAAAAGGGTTCAAGTTTACGTACGCAAGTACTTCGTATACGAGACGAATAGGTATTGTAACATGTTTCAACGGCTTAAACAACTAATTACACAATAAATTGTTGTGAGTGCTTTTGCGTGCGCGTGTGTGTGTGTGTGTGTGTGTGCGTGTGTATGTAGTTTATAAAGTCGTTGATAAATTAGTAGCAAAAATATAACATAAATGCCGAGTCTTAGTAAACGATTAAATTAGGTCGTCTAGAACGTTGCACACTGAATGACTTCCTCACACCGTAGCAAACAGTGATATCGTACGAAAATTCAAAACTTTTACTATAAAGGATGTTTATGACTTTAAGGAGGTCGTATATTTTATAAACGTCGCGCTTTTATCTCCTGTGGAATGTGGCAATTTGTTTTGGAAAAGGTAAAAAAATAAATTACTTAAATAATAAAATAGATTTTAATTTCTTAAAATATTAATACTAAATTAAATAAAATCATATTTAATTAAAATAATAAAGCTCTAAATTCAAAAGGTAAATTGAGGCTTGCTAATCGTATCAATACTATTGTTTATTTTAGGAGCAAATTACAAATAACATAATTCTAGGCGTTTCCGCAGCTAACCTTTGATCATACAATGTATATTTTATAATGGGACTATTTCAAACAAGATATGTCAGGGCAACCGCCCTCGTACGTACACAGGTAAGGTATGTTTCTTGTTTGTACTCTACAATATGCATAAATGTTACAAAGTTATTTTAAAGCAGTTTGTTTATCTTGTACATGTTGTATGTTGCTTGTTGCATGTATTATAAATTTAACTTTCCTCTGGAATCACTCTATTAACTGAAGAAAACCGCATCATAATTAGTTGCGTAGTTTTAAAGATCTAAGCATACAGACAGCGGGAAGCGACTTTGTTTTATATTATGTAATGATATGTTATTTAAAAATATATAATTATTTATTTCTATAAAAAAAATATACAGACAATAATATTCAAATAAAAATATATAACTCTACCATTAAAAGTGCGTTTCATTATGTTCTCTTCATCTTTCATTTTTAAATTTATTATTATTTTTCATTTTGTAAATTTCATCATCATCACCATTTCAGCTTATTGCAGTCCACTGCTGGACATAGGCCTCCACAAGTTCGCGCCAAAAATGGCGTGAACTCATTTGTGTTTCCCATAGTCACCACGCTGGCCAGGCGGGTTGGTGACCGCAGGGCTGGCTTTGTCGCACCTAAGACGCTGCTGCCCGTCTTCGGCCTGTGTATTTCAAAGCCAGTGGTTGGATGGCTATCCCGCCGTCGGTCGGCTTCTGTCTTCTGTGTTATCCCTTAGTCGCCTCTTACGACACCCACGGAAAGAGGAAAGGGGGTGGCTATATTCTTTGATTCCGTAGTTGTGTTATAACATGGAATTAAAAAAAATATATGACGTCACTAAAATAAGCCTATACCGGATAATTCCACTTTTCTTTCTCAATTAATAGACTCCCATTTCCCGTGACCAGTGAAGCGTGTAGTACATTATGAATGCTCCATTTGTATTTACGATTATTGTTATACAATACTAGGCTAGCATCAGTTCATTCTAGTTTCATGTGGTAGACCTTTACGCTGAAACCGTGTTAAGTCTTAACATTTGATATATCAAAAGCGAATCGAAATGTGAGAAATATGATAGGAAATAGGACGCTGGAAAAACTTTTATATAAAACTACTGTCTCAAATCTTATAAAACTTTATCTTAATATATATAAATCTCGTGTCACAATGTTTGTCCTCAATGGACTCCTAAACCACTTAACCGATTATAATAAAATTCGCACACCATGTGTAGTTCGATCCAACTTAAAAGATAGGCTATATTTTATTTTGATATATTATGTTATTATTATATTTCAGGAAAAAATAAGGTGATACGAAGTTCGCCAGGTCAGCTAGTATTCATTATAAAGAAAATTCACTCATTATAAACACGAGTGAAATCAGAGCTAAATATAAAAATACATAGTATAGTTATAAATAGGTAGCTACCTATTACCTTATTAAATTATATTAGTATATGTAATTAAAAGGAAATGTATAATTTTGAATTGTATAACACACGATATTTTTATTCTGTATAATTTATAACAAAGATACTAAGTGCCTAAAACATGTGACAATGTTTAGTTAGGTTACATTGTTGCCTTATAAGGACTATTTGATAGAAGAAAATTCCAATTGTGCTAGTACAGAAATTGTCTTAATATTATTTCTGGCAATAAAGTTGATGTCAGTTCAATTCGCCCGCTCGTATTCTCCGGGGACATCTGATTGAAAATTTATAGCAAATAAAAGGACAAGGCGGTTACATATAAATTTATTATACGGAAGAGTACGCATTGACAGTAATAAAATTCGATAATTAGGTTAGTTATTTATGATTATAACATGCTTACTACGTAATAAAATCGGTTCATCATTAACCTACTCTTCGAAACTTATACTTCGAAAAAGGTTCCGTAGACGTATAAACACATATATTAAAATAACAAAACTCTTGTTTTTATAAGTACAAACAAAAACGTTTTTGAAATAATTTAAATGGTTCTCTATAATAATATCAAAAACAAATTTACATTATTCATCATATCCAAACATTTACCGTTTCGCAGCAGTTTCTCTTTCAAACTTTTTGTTTTATTAAGAAGATAAATGATAAGAGATATTCTATTTCAATATTTCTATGAAACGTTTAATGAAAACATTAACTGAAAAGACTTGATATAACTGACTAGATATGAATAGGTACGCTTATTACTCCACCTCGCAACGTAATCTTAGTAATTAAAAGGAAGACTCTAAATGAAAGCTTGAAATTACATGTTATTAAAAGAAGTTATGCAAGTAATTATGTTTCATAAAATCGGTTAACGTTAATGTATGTTATTAGTACTAACATCAATACGGTCGTGTTACAGTTCAAATTAAAGGCATAAAATGATCACGTCAAAATAATTATAGCTATGTATTCGTATATCGAAATCGAGCTGAATTTTAAAATTATTTTGCTACATATATCGATTTATACTGAAAACAAAATAACAGTGAAAATTCCAAGAAGGATAACTTGAAATAAATCTAAAAAAAATGTTATATCAAACTATGGCACTCGAGCGTAAAGACTAAAGCATATTCAAATTTGTACATCATTTTTTCTCACGAAATAGGATTAGGGCCTGTGAAACTTTACCTCGTTTTGATAGGGTGCAATTCAGAGTTTCTTGTCGTAAACTTTTTATTCGGGGTTCGAATTATTGTCAGGATTATGGATGGAGAGCCCTTCGTAATGCTTAAAGTATTTTGAAGGACGGCTCCTTCGTGTTGGTATCTTTCATATAATCGCTTATATTTTTTTTTTACCAATATAAATATTGACATCGAAACAAACTGTTTTACATACTTGATAGGCTTAAAATTGGTAAAAATTTAATGACTATAATTCACATATCTAAATAAATGGCCGATACCACTATATCTATTTTATACAAATGAAAATGAATTGCTGAACTGTACGTGCATAGATTCTGGACGACTTCACAAAATTGGATATATTTATTTTTTTGGTTTCGTTATTATCAGAACAAGTTTGTGTAAAATAAAATTAAAATAAGGATATAATCACAAAAAAAAATATGGGTGTATGAAGGTCGCTGGGTCAGCCAAGCATATTTCTTTAAAATATATAATTTTTCAAGTTTTAGAAATTTTTAATCATATTGTACTAATGAATTTTTTTGTAAACTAAATTAAATCTGTAATGTTTTATGCTCTGTTAAAGAAATCCTATTTTGTACAGACAATCCGAGCTTTTGCGATAGGGAAATGTACTATACATATATCGTCATGAAATATGAGCGTCAATACGAAAGACACAAACGGTGCTTTGTTACGATCTGTGGTTGAGTAAATTTATATAACCAAAATCTTTGTACGCGATTTCGTGATAACAAATACACAACACCATGATACCTATCTTAATTTTTTTATTTATTTTAAAAATATTATCAAAATGTGCATCACAAATTACAAGATATTTAATAATTACAGATTCGTATAAGCATGCTTGTCAACGATAATTTAATAAATTCTATTTTTAAATTTAGGTTAAATAAGGATCTTTAAAAATATTACTTTCAATTATGTTCAGAATAAACTGTACTTACGCGAGGACTTTATTTTTAAATATATATTTTTAAGTTATAAATTAAGTATTAAGTTATTATTTATTAGTTTTATTTATAGTTAAAAAAATTATTTAATTTTAAAAATACATATTATATTATTTTCTTAAACAATTCGATAAATAACAATTTTATTTTTTAGTCGTTGCATTATCATTTTTGGGTTTAGTTATAGTTTAACATGTGTTCTAACTGCGTCAATAAATTAACTACTTACTACCACCAAAAAAATCTTAATCTTAATCTAAAAGTAATAATAAAGAATCTTATATATAAAATTCTCTTGTCAAAATGTTAGTTACAATACTCCTATGATATGGCTGGACCGATTGTTATGAAATTTTGTGTGCATATCGGGTAGGTCTGAGAATTAGCCAACATCTATTTTTCATAACTAAGTTATTAGGGATGGGGGGGGGGAGATTAAGGATATTAATAACATATATGGCAAAACAACGTTTACGAGGTCAGCTGGTATATATAATATAATTATGTAAAATGGCATTCCCATACCTTAGTTGTTTACATAATCTATTCTATTTTTCTAATACCTAATATAGTTCTAATTTAATTTGGATAAAGTTTGCTTACCTCTTGCAATTATAACTGGGCTACGACCCCAGTCAAAGATCTCCGCGAGTACAAAAACTAGGTCTCGCATTTTATTTCTCTCCATTTAAAAGTTTCCTCTTTGATCTAAAAGTGAAATTACTTTAATATCACGCTACATTTGAGTTATAGTTTCATGCAGCTCGAATTGATATATTTTATATCCATGAATTTTACGTGTTAAGACAATATTTAACTAAAATATTGTAAAAATCCGTCGAAAATATTTCTAAAATTTCATTTATCACTTTAACAATAGTAAATATAAATATAAGTTTATTTTATTTTGAACCGCATAACAAAATTCAACTAATATATCTACATTATACAGACCTCTTTGTTACTAAAAAGCATTAAATAAATGTTAATTCCTATTGTTAATAAAGCTACAGATTTATTTGTTAATTATGTCACATGACGTGTGTCACATTATTTCAATCATAGTAATTTAGGTTTAAATCGAAATTAAACGGAACGAAATAAATTGTCAATTACTCCATTATTTGGAATTTAAATACACTTTATAAGTATAACGTGTGTATTTTATATGTAATTGAATAATGTGTTACGAAACTACATAAGATAATTAAGGAATATGTAGTGCAACACAATCTCGAGGCCACAAGATCCTTAATAATGAAATAGTTGGCCCATAAGCATAAAATATCGCAGTCTATTGCTAAAATAGCGGCAAATATTTGCGACGCCCGTACGTCCTTGTTGTTCGAGCATGTTCAGTAGCAAATTGAATATCCTCGAATTGTTTAGGATATAATTCATGACTACTTCCCGACTAATAGATATTTATCTTCAGTTTATATTACAGAATGTTGTTCTAGATTTTTTAATGAAAAGGAATATGTTTTTTAGGGACTTATCTAACGACATTATATACTATTTAAAATTTAATACAATTGTTTTTTACATTATTGTTTATAATTTAGGTATGTATGTCTTTATTTTTTTTTTTGAATAAGTCTGGAAATGTATTAATCATAGAATCGATAGTGTGATATTGTCGTTAAATTAGTAAATCAATGAATGTACACGTCACATATAGATTGACGTATTTTACTATTTGTGTGAAAAGATGGTAGTATGGAAGTGTGGGTAAATAATTGCTCTACCGCTTATTTTAACTGTGGCCCAAGCAACAGTTGTGAGATGCGTAAGGGGTGGAGGGGAGCGAGGCAAAATCAATAGACGGTTGACTCCCACCCCCTGCCAAAACATCCGACTGCCGTTGATGTTCGCCTCCACGTTTTTCACATTACGAGATTTTAAGTTTATAGAAGGGTTATCGCTTCTAGATATTGATGATAATATGGGATTTTAAGCTAATACCTAAGCAAGACTTCACTAAAGACAGACTGAGACACTGTTTTAATTAAAATCAATTGTTATTAAGTTCATTCAATTAGTATCAGACAAATTTTAATAACAAGTGATTTTTCTAAGTTAACGGTAAACTAGACATTCATTTGATTTTCTTGAATGTAAAACTTTCGCAATTTGTTTTGCATTTCATATAAACAAAATAGATGTGGTTAATCCGTTGATTGATATAGTTTGATAAAATATGCAGTAAGCAAATTACAATTTGTAAACAACTTATGAGACAGTCGAATTAGATAAATTTAATGCTTTACTGACCAAATCTCCTGTTAGCTGATTGTTGATCGTAAAAATAGTATTTACTATACAAATACAATGAATGAAATTAACAACAAATTCTTTAAAAATAGCAAAGAACAAATAATTTATAATAAAAATAATTGTGTTAAATAATTTAATAAACTCGACGAATGTTACATTTTTTATTTTTTATTTTTTTTTTTATTATTAAGTAAAAAATCAACACATATTTTTGTAGTTGTAAACTTTTACCTAAATGATAATTTATTGCATTTACCAACATAAAGGAAAAATACTATTTACCTACTTATCTCTATAGATATAATGAATTATAAGTTTCTATGTTAACCTCTCTTTTAAAAGACTTTTCTCGAATTAGTTTTCCTGAAAAATTTTGGAAGTTTTAAGTATAACGAACTCGTCTAGGTATTTTTTCTATAAGCCTTGGCAAGATGTCGGTAGCAGTTACCTTTCTTATTATTCCGATAGATTTACTTTTATATTAATAGGTTGTATGCTGAGTTTATGTTTATAATATTTATAGGTATAATAGATGCACACTTAAAATTTATACATCATATATTGTGTATATTTATTTCTGTGCTATTTTACTGCCTTACTTAAAAATATGCAATAATTATATTTTGTAGCAAAACAAAAAACAAGTAATTTATAAAAATAAAAATGTAAGTCAATTCTTACTTGGTCACTTTTTGTCTTATATAATTTTAATTTAAATTTAAAACAAACTGCATAAAAAATATTATAAGTGTCATTCACTACAAGTTTAAAAAAAGCATGTGAATGTTGCACAAAAAGTATTTTACATAAAAATTCGAAATTCGACTACATATAAATTAAATAAGAATTTACAAATATAGTGTGAGTGTGAAGTGATAGTAGGAATTAGTTTTTATTTTTATATTTTGAACATCGTTTTTTATATATATATCTACTGTTCTGTTAGAATTATTCACATTCACTATTTCAGCATAGCATTCAAATATACGTCGTACGAAATTGGTTCTATAACGTTAAATGGAGGACAAAAAAAAATCTTTTCAAATAAATATACTCCATTGCGATCGATCGAGTTTAAAGTTAGTGTGCCGTCCAAATAGGGCCGGCGAGTGAATAATTTATGCCCATCCTGGACATAAACGGAAGCAACCGTACATGTAATCCTGTTCTAAAGTACTTCTTTGCACAATATAAATGACGAGACACGACCTCAGAAAGGTTTTGCAAGCTTTTGTAAAAAAAAATTCAAGGTTTATTGGGAATTAGATATTACATACAATACATATTCTTACTTTATCGTGAAAATGTTTCGAATTTTTGAAAATAAATTTTAATGCCATTGCTATAATAATGATTATTAAATAAAATTATTATTACGAACCTTAATAGGCAGGCATTAGAACAGTTGAAATTATCAAGTATTTTTGCATGAAATATTAAAACTAGTACTTAATTCAATATCAAACAAAAATAAAATCATTTATCGATAAAGAGTGAAAAGAAAGGCAGATGTTAAAAAGGACCTTTAAGATTCTGTTAAATTTAATGACCCGTGGGCTAAGAAAAACAATGTTTTATTAGTGCTTTTGTGTTTGAAATTTGGCTTGTTAAGAAAATCAATTGAATACAGTTGAATTTCTTAACAAGCAATGAGAATGTTTTAAAAATGTAGCTTTTAAAGATGTATCTATTTTCAGTTTACTTAGAGAATAAAGAATACAAAAGTATTTTGTTAAAATTGAATAAAAAAAACATTAAAAACTGTGTTCGAGTTCCACCCGAGGGCGTGTACTAATGATTTTTTCCTTCAAACAGAAATAAAAATATTACAAAAATATATCTTTTACACAATCATGTACCAAATACAAAGAAAGATGCTATGGTATAAGTACCAATATTTTATTATTGTGGTTTCCGTGTGTCTCAAGCGCTCTCAGCGCTAGTTTGTTGTAAAGACATTTACTAGGAATTCCACTACAATTTTTCCTTTAACCTTCTTTTTCTGCACATGACGGGAAAAACGTATAGAAACTTGATAGAGACTTGATGACGTATATGTATTGCGCTTGTGGTGAGCGCAATTTTCAAATAAATGTCTTGTACATTTTTATTAGCTTTTATTTAGTCGAACATTTTATGGAATATATAGAGAAATTATATCGGGTGGGTTGCCTGGATAGGTTGTCATGGCAATTATTGTATATGAATTTTAATTAAGTATCAATTAAAAGTATTGTAAAACAAAATATATAGAAATATACTTTGTTATCGATCTTTGTCATATTATTGCTTAATACATATAACTGTTAATACATACAAAAACTGTTCACTTAACAATACATGATTCATAAATTGTCATTAAAAAAAGTTTAGTTTTGTGTTACGCAAAATAGACCGTTAAACTGAGAGATGGAGTTATTATATGCAAAAAAGTGTCAATTTTTTTAGAGATATTCGATGTGTAGTCAATATAGGTTTATATTTACAAACTGGCGTGTTTTAAATCAAATGTCTCAATTTTAAAACTGGCAGCTATAACACAAGCTTGTCACAAGAGTACAGATATCAGCAGTCAAAGTTAAAACCTAACTGAATTCGATATTCAAAGACGTGAATGGTTTTAAAAGTAAAAAGTCCCCAGAATCTTACCTTTACGTAACACGGAAGTCGGTAGAGTGCATCTAGCGTCATTGAACTGTACAAACCCCTCGAGAACACTGCAGCAGTCAGGCTGGTTGCCTACAGGACGAATAGCGTCGACTGGCGCTCACACAAGTACGTTATATCGCTGTCTTCAATACATAAATGAACGATATTGTGGCACGTAATAGAGTACTGAATCGGGTATTTGCTGTTTCGAAGAGTATCTGGTAGAGTACTTACCTAACGCTGGCTTATCGAAATAGTTTTAAAAATATACCCTTTGAATCTGAAAGTCGCAAATCAATTTCCACAAACTGTCGTGATTTATTTAAAAACGTTGGTGCGATATAAGAGATGGGGCATATGGTGCCGACTGGTAGACATTTTTATTGAAAAATTGCTAGTGATATTGGATAAAAATTGCTAATGATTTATACAATTTCATGCCATAGTACCTTGATATGTTATTATTCTCTTAATATTTATTTATTCATTTAAATAGGTCTTTAATTATTATCCATTTTAGTTTGTATTATTTTGTTTTAAACTAACAACGATTAATACATTAATATTAGTTTATCCATTCAACTGTATGGTCAATTGGTTGAGATTCTTTTAAATTATTTTGAAATTGCTTTAAAACTGTATTTAAATTACTTTTTTTATCGTAATCTTTATGTATGCATGTTTAGTTTAATACAATGAGTGTAATACCTATTATTAAGATAACGTTTATCTTTCAAGATCTTTTGCGTATGATTATAACCGTCTTTTGTCAGTTTATATCTTATAGGTCTTAAATAAATAAAAATAGGGCGACATAAAATAAATCCTATTCAATATCTTTACTAGCACATTGATATTAATTTGAAAACTTAATGAAGTTTTTATATCAGCTATTTTAATGTGTGAAATAGTAGAAAAAATTAAATTAATAATTATTGTTTATTATTATTAAAATTTCTATAAAATAGAATAAAGGAAGTCCCTCTAACAACTTGATTGTATTTCGTAACGCTTAATTAGAGCAGACCTAATTTCAACATCAAACAAATAAATCTTGACCTTTGTGTCAACGTTAATTTAGCTCACGTTACATTTTCTTTTATATAAAATTCACGTAATTATTTAAAGTTTGGTTAACTGTTTGAAAGCAAAAACGGATAGGTTTAGAGGCCCTTGTAGTTTGAAAGTTGACCTTTTACCTGGATGTCGGGGTATGATATCAGTATAAGTTTGACCGTTGTTAAACTGATAAAGAGTTCTCAGAACTTAGCTGGCGTACCTCACCTTAATCAACAAGATAATGTGTGTAGGCAGTAATTCACCATACATAGAAGTACATGGCTCATAGGAACCTAAAACATTGTCAAGCTATAACGAAGTACTAATATGTATTATTTATTTTAAAAAATTTCGCTTACTTATTAAAATATATTTCAAAGTAATGTACCTGTATACAATATTTATACGTTATTATATTAATATGAGTTTTTTAGGAAATAAAATCGTAAAGCTTTTTCGCAATTACATACCTAAGATTTCAGAATTATTTGACAAAAATAATGAGGTATATGCGATATGTCTGTAGATTTACAACATTGACATTTCCAAAATACAAATCGTGCGTTGAAAACGACCTGTTTAAGTTTTAAAATCATTCTTAAAACATCATCATTTTATATATAAATACATATTTACAAGTAAGTATTACTATTATTCGTTAAATGTTCTTGGTTCTAGATTTACACCCAAAGTTTGCAACTTAATTATCCCTTTAGTGTTAAGTTTCAGTTTTAATGTCCTAGTTGTGAGTTATTAATGTACTCGTAAACTAAAATAATCAAAAATACATAACTTTTTGGTTAAGAGTGAAAAGAAATTTGTTTTTAAAATATTTGAGCTAAAACATATTTTATCTTAATTTTTGGTAAATTAATAAAGTGTCGAAGCTGAGTAAAATAAGATTGTTTTACCTAATTGAAAGTTACCTTGTCTCTCAGTATCGTAGTGATGTTAACGAAGCACCTTCAAAGGTGAAATGATTTCTAATTAATTTTTTGAAGTTTGTCAAATCAAATTATAATTTTAGTGTAGTTTTTTATTCAAATATATTAAAGTCAAATATATTTGGAGCGTGATAATATAAATATAAATGACTGACACTTTGCGTATCTTTTTGCGTATCTCCATTCATTATTTTTTTTTTCAACATTTACCAATATTCAAACAATGAGCGTTGCGGTCTTTTTCTTTCTTTTTTATATTTTCGATAATATCACGACTTCTTTAATATTCTTAAAAGATATTCACCGTTTCTTAAAATAATTTTATTTCTATGAATGCTTTTATGACAAGTTTTTGAATATTTAATTTATAAAATTAAAATGGGCGTATTTTAAGAACCATCTCTTATGTTTTTATTTCGTCTGTTTTATTTTGATATCTTTAAAGTAAGTTCGAGAAGAAGAGAATTGAGATAAAAGTATATTTCTTTACTGAGGCAAAAGTCTTTTTGTTATATCTATACAAATAAATAAAATTAGAGTGTCTATTTGTAATATTAAAATAACCGACTACTAAATGCACGCAATGTATACACGGTACATATACCAAAATAACATTTTTTACAACTTTTGTCAGTCTCTCTATCTCTCTGTCTGTTTGTTCCGGCTAATCTCTGAAACGTCTGGAGTGATTTCGCCGGGACTTTCACTGGCAGATAGCTGATGTAGTATGGAGTAACTTAGGCTACTTTTAATTTAGAAATCTATTTATTTTATAACTTTGCAGACAAAAAAATAAATTTTATGTTAAATTCCACGCGGACAAAACCGCGAGCTTAGCTAGGTATGCAATAATTTCGAAGAGCTCGTTTTACGGAATGAGTCAATGCCAGCAAACCAGAAAACCAAACCATTTGCACATTTTTTTACAGCCAGTATTTAACAAATCGGGCGAGTATCACGATAAACTAGCTTTGCTCGCGAGTTCATTCTTAATTACGTATTATGGTGTTTATCACTTCGTAAGAATCAGGTTGATTTTTTGCACTGGTATTCAATTTCCTATCTCATTATCGTGCCAAGTTTTACTCAAAATTCAATTAGTTCCTACTTCCGGAGTGATGCGCGGTCAAGATACTGTCAGAGAGAGACATGCAGACAGAAAAGTTACAGATTTAGCTTTAGAATTGCTTATTAAATTAGTAAAGTAAATTTTCAAAATATTTACAATATACACAATTGAATCCGTTATAACTATACGTGTTACAGTTTCGTCATAGACGGTGTAGATTGATAACGTGCTGCTGAGCTTAGAGCTAACTAAGTCTTTAATGCTGCTTATCACACTAAATACGTCCAGTTGACCATCTTAGTGGAAATAAACTTAAGCCTAAAACTAGATGATAAACACCACCTTTCGATTAAAAGAAGAAGAAAAAAAAATGAGAATTGCACACACACTTTTTTATTTTTCTGTAATAAGGCCAGTTGCAAATAAGCAAATGTTATAATTCATTATAAGAGTGATGATGTTACATAAAATTATACAATTGTTGTTTTATATACAATTGTAAACGTCGTACTTCTACCATTAAAGCTGAATAAAATGACGAAACTCTTGTAAATTTAATGTATATTAAGAACAAGGGATAAAAGAGGTTAAATTTATAATCTTTTTAAAACTGTAAAATGTGCGCAGCGAGATATTAAACTAAAGAAGTAGCTCTATGCTACTGCATTATTCCTTGGGAATAATGTGAATACAAATTATTATAGGAATTATCTTAGTATTAAATATTTTAATGATTTGTGGTTTTTGAAACTTATTTAAAGGGAATATTTACTTTGTACGTTTATTCATAATATTCCTAAACGGTCCTTGGAAGAGGCTAGCGTTTTAGATACAGATACAGTTGAGTTGAAATGCTAATTAGTCATATCAAACAATTAAAAATATATTAAAAATACTAATTTACATTGTTTTTTTTTGTATTTTATATTTAAGTCAATAAAAATTCTATTAATTTAAAGAAATTTGTAATGGTGAAACGATTGAAATGCATATTTGCACATTTAATCAACTCCTAAATAATTTTTAAGTGGTTATAAATATTATAAATCCATGGAAGAACATAGTATTTTTGACAATTCGTATACGCCTACAATGGTATTCAAAGCTAAATTATGGGTAGCGAGGTGCAATGGTCACAACATTGTTATGCGTGAGTTAACACTGAACTGTCGTAGATTCCAGACGTATTGAAGTTAAATAATTGTAATAAAGTCTTATTATGACGTTAGGCCTGAAACAAAAACAAGCCACCTGCTCCAACTTCTTAGCCGTCATGTTTCATAAATACACACATTTCAGAGTTTAAGATATGAGCGAACTTCGTAAACTTAAATTTCTTAAGTAAAGTTTTTTGTTATAAAATATGAGAGTATACTAAGTATATCTGAATACTTTAGATTATCATATCTTATTTAGAAGAGAACAACCAGGCATACTATATGAAAACTAAGTTTCCCTCTCTTTAGTGAAATGTACTTAAAATGCTTACGTCTAGCGAGACTTGTACTAGAAATCTTGAAAGCATTAATTTAGTAAAATACGTATTTTATCACTTTAACAATGGTCTTGAAGTATTTTGTATATAATTGTTTATTTCTAATAATACCTAGATTTTAAATAGAAGTTACATTTTATAAATTCATTATATGTAATATTGAACAGATAGTTTTAATAGCTTATATTAAACTCTCGTTAGCAATATTGATTCATCAGAGAATTTGTAAAATTTATACAAATAAATAAAATTAGAGTGTCTGTTTGTAATATTAAAATAACTGCTTTTTACTAAATGTGTATTGATGTATAAACGGTACACATACCAAAAAACAACATTTTTTACGATTTCTAATAATAAGACAGACAAACAAGTCTGTCTGTTCCGTCTAATTTCTGAAACGACTGGACTGATTTTGACGGGACTTCCACTGGCAGATAGTTGATATAATAAGGAGTAACTTAGACTACTTTTATTTTAGTTTTTTTTTTTAATTTATAACTCTGCGAACTGAACAATAACTATTTTGTTAAATTCCACGTGGACGTAGTCGCGGACACAGCTAGTGTTGCATAAATTAATTATTTCTGATTGCAGCCACGTTGCATTGAATCCATTTTACAAATGAAAGTGCTTATTATGTAATATAATATTAAAACTCATGCATTCATGTAATCTTTTATACGAGTCTCATATACAAAAACAAAATATTATTTTAATAAGAGTCAGTCATGTACATTTCACATGTCACATTTTAAAATAATATGATTCACTTTGTTTAAGTCTAACACGCAATACAACGAAACGAACAATGGTATTTCAAATTTAACATTTAAATGATTGAAAAGTAAATCTAGTACCTACAGTATATAATATAAATGCAAGTAAAATGAAATTAAGATTTATTATTTTTCAACTAGTTTTTATTTTGAACTAGGTTTTTATTTTAGTTGTTCTATTTTCTTTCGTTAAAATATAGCCTATATCACTCAGAGATAACGTAGGATTTACTGGTGAAAGAAATATCAAAATCGGTCCAGTTGTCGTTCTGTTTATCTGGTACTAACAAAACATTAAATATTTCCTCTTAATAATATCAATAAATCTAAATAATTTAATGTGTCTTAATGTCTCTTACGAATAAAACGTGAATAAACAATTTCAACTTTATTTAAAAAGCCTCTGCTTAACCAAGCTGCCGTAGCGATTGACAAATTCCCTATTTACGTTCAGCTTCCAATAATTGTGAACGTAGTATAAGCTTAAGGGATCGACTCGCGTAATACAATCACACTGCGACTTACTGTTTTAATTTAATTTGTAAATACCAAGTGGAAAAATAAAAACGGAAGCATTTTTATATAAGTTAATTGCTATTCCTTAGTGAAATAAATTAATGTCATAAATAAAGCGCGTATTATTACAAATTGGTCTATAATGCCGGCTTGAAATGTATGCGCTGTTTTCTCATGATGTGGTTTTTAAAACAGAATTTATTACTCTTTATTTATGTCCGATAGAGTATATTATACACTGTATCATATTTTACTGGGCAAAATTTGCTTTGATATAAGTAGTTATGCGGTTTTCTCGGGTTGAGTTTTTTTTTATAAGCCCCTATAAAGTATATTCGCGGCAAATAATAAAACTTACATTTATGTAGGGTTATTTTCTTTCACTTACGGTAATATCACTTAAAATTTATTTTTATGTTTAGCTCTTGTTCGCTAAGTATATATACCAACAAATCTTTTCCCAAAAGGAGCGGACGTGCGGCGGCACCTGCAACTCTTCTAATGTTGGATATATCCATGGCTGACAATAGCCACCTAACATTAGCTACTATTGTCAACTTATTCCCTCTCCTTATTATAAATAACATTTCATTAATAAAAATAGCATCGCTTCAGCCGGTAATATCCCACTACTGGGCATAGGCCTCTTCCCCCGTGTAGAAGAAGGATCAGAGCTTAATCCACCACGCTGCTCCAATGCGAGTTGGCGGATAAATTCTCTACTATGAGTAACGATCGCTATCAGGTGTACATGATAACAACTGGGACCGACGGCTTAACGTGTTCTCCGAGGCAAGGTTTGAAGACCCACAAGAACTGCACAAACAGCCAGACCACGGCAAACACCTGTATGGCCAATACAAATGTTTGTCATGTGCGGGGATCGAATCGCTAGCGCAACAGGCACAATCCATGGCTGTGACCGTTGCGCCAACGCGGCGTAAAAATAGCGAAATAACAATGAGGAAAATTTTATTTCTGGTGTGTTCGTTGTGTATTGTCTGCAAATTCCTTCAAGGGTGGCCGTTATACCAGCATTATCTCCATCGCAGTGCGTATTCATCGCATGAAATATTTTCCTCAATATACCAAACACATTACGTTCGCATCGTATATCATGCTAAATGCGTATTTATTTCATTGAATGTACCTGTGTATAATACAAGTTTAGTAAATAATAGTTGTGTTCGGTAGCAAATAAAAATTATAGAAATAGTTATTGTATATTATTAAATATTATTATTAGCAGTTTTAGCAGTATTAATAGTAGACAGACATCAGAAGTAATAGCCTTCTATCAATACCATTTCATAATGATGATATTGCATTCGCACCACACTCCTGCACTCATATCATCCTTTTTGTTTTCCTGACATATTCATACCTCAAAATTTCTCCTGAGACGTGTAAAATTTCTCAAGGTATTTTCATTCATCGCTGTGCATGAGAAGAATTTAAAATAAATTTAGTGCTTTGAAACTCAACGGTGCCAACTCGGATTTTAAATTGCAATATTTAAGTTGGTCGTATTTCATATAATGAGTCAACTCGGTTCTTTAAAAGGTAATCCTGTAATAATCCTGCAGTACCACATTTACAGCAGCCACGTAATAGAACTAGACTGAACTCTCTCTCCTTTTTTTTCTTTCTCACTCAGTAATGAAAAATACCTTCATTATAAATGGAAGGTTTGGAATTTAAATGGCCATGCTGCTCCATTGCTAGTTAGCGGATATTTTACGTTACAAGGAGTACCTTAACTCCGATCACCACACCATATCCGTATTAGGACCTTACTACTGTAACAAAAACTTAAGTATTACTATACTTATGAACATATCGGTGACAATTTTTTTATTTAATTATAGATTGCTAGATTTGATAAGAACATTGAAGATGAATTTTTAATTTACGTGATATATTATACTTGTACAGAAATGATGGCTAAAGTAACGAGTAATTCATCTTATTTAAACAGCTCTCATAGTCATTTCGTAGACTCCTTACACAGGGGAAATTCCTAACATTTCTTATCCTGATATAATCCTTATATTCTTATAATTTAATAATTTTGATGTCTTCGAGGTTGAAGTTTTTTTTTCTGCTTTGCGGTTGCAATTGCTATTTAAAAGAAATCATATTGATTTGTTTTTTTTTTGCACAAGTATGTTTTAAAGATTAAATTGTTATTAATTTAAATAAATGGCTATTAATTAATTTATTTATTTATAAAATCACCAACATACTGTACACTGTTGCTACATAAAATATTATAATCAACAGAAATATAACTAAGTGCCAGCACAATTATAGGTGACGACAACATGCAAGTTAATAATAGTAAAATTAAGACCAGTAAGTTACAGTGGCAAAAATATTCTATTTACATAAGGAAAGCAACGTTAAAAAAGAACAATATAGAATAGAACCAGTAGTCAGAATAGTTTTGGAAACAGAATAATAATTCATGATTACTCAAATGATATAAGTATTTTACATATAGTTATTCAATTTAAATATGTCATTAGAATTAAAAACTATGAGTTAGAACAAGTAATAAATAAGATTAAAAAATAAACACAAAATTAAAATCATTTGAAAAAAAAAGTATATAAAATTAATTCAACAATGTCATTAAAATTAAAAACTATGAGTTAGAACAAGTAATAAACAAGAGTAAAAAATAATCACAAAATTAAAATCATTTGAAAAAAAAAATATGTATATAAAATTAATTCAACAATGTCATTAAAATTAAAAATTATTAATTAAAACAGCCAATACATAATATCAATTAGAAAAATGTCATAAACTTAGTTTAATAATCAAACAATAAATCAAAACTTGTACACAAAATTAACATCTATATGACAATTGACATGTTTATCCACTATCTATAACATAATAATTTACTTCTTAAATCTGTAGAGGCTGTCTGAAAAAAGGTCTAGCTGATCAATTTTTGCAGTTTCGTTGAATTCTTTTAGAAATCTATTTAGAAAAGCATTTTTGCCTAAATTTGTATTAAATTTCGAACATCTTAAAAAATTATGGTACTTTGATATTCTTGGCAGCTTAAATGGAATCGAAAAATTCAACGATGAAAGTAGTTCGGGTACGTCTAAAGAGCCATTAACAATCTTATAAAAAAAAACTATGTCTAGCATGCGTCTTCGATCCACCAATGATTGCATTTTAAAGAAGGCGAGTCTGTTCTCGTACGACTTAACTTTTCTTGCCAAATTAAACGAGTAGGTTAGATGCCATAGAAAGGCTATGGAATTAAATAATTAATTAATTGGCGCAATTGTTATAAATTGTAACAATTGCGTCACTTTGCTTAAAATCAGGATAACGCATTACTTTCGATTCGTCATCTTTAGTATAATTAAATATTTACACCGACCCTTAAACAAGACAATTCTTGACGCCACTTCATTTCGTCTTAAACACGATTCCAAGAAAACTAATTTATATTCATTACTTCAATATTCTAAAGGCATTATAGCTACAAAGTAACTAGCGGAGCATCGCGGATATTTTTCCAAGGAGCCGTGTATTTCATGGATGAATTTGTAAGCGGTCTTTATTCGTGCGACGGGAAAAAGGATCTTTTCGAAAATTCCGGCTGATTGTTAAGTTAGATAACCGAGCCACAATTTTGTTTTTTTACTGATTATTTGTTCAACTTCAAATTTATTAAGCCCTAGGGTATTATCGTCAGTTATTTTAATGAATCAGTAGAAGAAAAAGAAAAATGTTTATAATATATAAAAAAATGTTGGTTAATTTGTGGTTACACTAATTAACGATTGACAATATAGGTCAACAGTAAAATTCAAGTTAATATAACGATAAAATTTTCTATTTTTTTAATTTTTTTTAGGTCACAAATTACTAACGATTACTTTAAATCACTCAAAACGACGTCTTTATTTTTAATTTTCAAATAGCCAAAGTAAAGTCTTGAAACAAACGATGTCATAAAATAGGGATGAAAAAAGTATATCGTAAAAAAATCATTGTTTCTTTTCGGTTTTACGATTACTTGTGAAAAACAGTATATTCAACAATATTTGTAGCCTACATTTAAAGTATGCTCACATTTATGCCATCTTTTAGGGTAAAAATTTATGCCACATTTTTAGCAAAAAAAGTGGTTGAACGTTGTCATCTAGTAATATTGTAACGGTTTCGTAAGAAATACGCATTCATGTTAATGTACTACACCTTTTTGCGATATATGAAATGTAATATTGGAGAAAGAATGATTGATTCTTATTATTAGTTATATATCTGTATCATTTACCTAAGAGCATACACGGTAAAGTACTTTCCTCAAGCAAGCTAGATGTTTAGTAACCTTGTTCAGAAAATTTACTAATTTACGACGTAGATATGAGTTAAGCACTAACTTTTGATATATATGCGTTCAATTCAATTCAATTATTATAAATTTATCTTATTACGTATATAAATGAAGATAATTTGATAAAACAAATAGTTTATGTAATTGTATTTTGATTGTAATGTTCGCATATTAATTAAGGTTTTCTTACTCTATTGTGACTTGTAATAACATTACACTATACATATGTATACATTACTAAAATCTGAATACTAACACACATTTTACACATATTTCAACGACGCGTTGGCGCAACGATCACATCACTGGCTTGTGGCTATTGCCTTGGCGGTAGCAGGTTCGATCCCCGCACATGGCAAATGTTTATATCGGCCATACAGATATTTGCCGTGGTCTGGGCGTTTGTGCTTGTGTATTGAGTCTGTTTCTGGACCCCCGACACAGGAGATAATTCTACTGGGGGCCGGTGAGTGTGAATCGTTTATTTATTTATTTATATTTATTCAGTAATTTTTGGTCAAAGGGAGAAATAATTGTTAAAAATTAAAATTGAACGTATGGAGAAACGTAATAGAAAACTACATTTTTTCAAATATCTTAACACCATTTGTCACAACGAGGCTAATCAGCTTACAGTAGCGTTAATCGGTTTGAAGTCACCTTCATTTTACAATCGCGTTAAAGAAAAACGAACAATTTAACACGTGCGAGTTTAAATTAAACCAGTATAATGAAAATATAACCAAATAAATGTGACTTTATTTGAACACTCCAATGTAAGCAGCGAGCATTTTGTTTTTAAGAATTCGACTTTGAGAAAGCTTAAATACTAATGGAGGCTATGGGTTATAAAATAGAGCGTTATTCATAGGAGTGAAATATTGGCCATAAAAAGTAACCAAACGTACGGGTATCTTATATAACGTTGGTAAAACCACGATGAAAGTCTTGCCTTTTATTATTTTAATATTATAAAATACAAAGAAAAATTAAAGTTTTTTTTTTGTTGTTGACACAATAGCTCTTCATTTTATTAAAGATCTCAAAGTACAAAAAAAGCTTCAATCATTGTCAATTATCAGTTGTTCAATCATCTCTACATAAACAAATAATAATAATGAAAACAACCGTTAATTAATTTGTATTACCTATGTTATTTTGAAAACAAATATTTTTCCTCATATCAAATTATTTGTTTGTAAAAGATTGATATACTTTCCAGGAAACATATGATTTCCGATTTATCAAAATATAAATAACTAGCTGTGCCCGCGACTTCATCCGCGTGGAATTTAACAAAAAATTTATTGTTCAGTTCGCAGAGTAATAAAATAAATAGATTTCTAAAATAAAGTAGCTTAAGCTAGTTTTTATTACATCAGCTATCTACCAGAGAAAGTACCATCAAAATCGGTCCAGCCGTTTTAGAGATTAGCCGGAACATACAGACGGACAAAAATTGTAAAAAATGTTATTTTGGTATATTACAAACAGACACTCCAATTTTATTTATTTGTATAGATAACGTCTTATTGAACTACTCAGACATCGTTCAACCAAAACAAGAATGCCTCATTAATTTCTGTTATTTTATTGAGAGAAAACAAAACTTCTATGTTATTCAAAACGAGAATTGATTTGTTATATACAAGCTTATTATTTCAAATTATGTAAATATAACTTTAACTTTATTAATGGTTTCAAAAATTAGATTTTCAGTCTTATAAGTCTTAGAAGAAAGAAAACATGTTTTTGTTATAAAAGTTGGTCGTTGTAATGATTCCTAGTTAAGATTCAATATGAAAGACGGTAAAAAGTAGTACTCGTGCATCTGTTTTTCGCAGGTGTTTTATTTGAATATACTGAGCTAATTTCAGTTGTGTCATTCATATACTATGTTATAAACCATAGTAAACAGAGGCGAATCAAACTCAGGTCCAAGAGGTTACACAATCTGTCTAGCAAAACAGACATAGCTTCGATATAGTAGGCAAATTTAAAAGAATAAAATACACTTTTAATAAATATGTGAAAGTTGATAAAACATTTCTCACCCGGTATTCACACACCAACTAGAACGGTATTGGAAGTTTTAGTTGAAGCGTAATTAACAAAGTTCGACTCGCAGATCTTACACATCACCAGTTTGAGTGTTACTTCTCAATAATATGCATTTCAGAACGAGAATCGCGAAAGGAAACATTTTATATACACAGTTGAAAGTAACTTCGCACGTTTAAGTTAGCAAATTATTGTATTATTAAAATGAAGGTACTAATAAATTTATGGATAAAGTTATATTTTTACAGATAAGCTATAATCACAAGGACAGTATTTAATTAAGAGGTAAATATGTTAAGCGGAATTTTAAAATCATGAATTCTTAGACTTATATTTATAATTAGAATCATCATTCATCATTTCAGCCTAATACAGTCCACTGCTGGACATAGGCCACACAAGCTGAAAATGGCGTGAACTCGTGTATTTTGCGCATAGTCACCACGCTGGGCAGGCGGGTTGGTGACCGCAGGGTTGGCTTTGTCGCACCGAAAACGCTGCTGCCAGTCTTCGGTGTGTGTATTTTAAAGCCAGCACTTGGATGGTTATACCGCCAGCGGTAGGCTTTTTAAGTTCCAAGGTGGTAGTGTAACTGTGTTATCCCTTAATCGCTTCTTACGACACCGACGGGAAGAGAGGGGGTGGCTATATTCTTTATTGCCGTAACCGATTATTATTTATCAAAGTTCGTTAGTAGCACCTAGTGTTGAAATGAAGATCATGCAATGTTCCTAAATCCTTATTATGGACAAAACCGGAGTAAAATACATTAAGGGATGTTTTACGTTTTATTTTTTATTTAATCCTAAACACAATTTCGTTGTTGGCTAAGCCACAGCTTAAAACATTAACAGCAATTTAAAATAAAGTACAAAGAAGAAGAAAGAAAAACGAAAAAGAATTCGTGAAAATAAATCGTCATGAATCGCAAGTTATTAAGAAATAAAAGGCGGCACAGTGAAATTTAATTTTCCTTGTCATAATTTTTTTGTTCTTAAAATAAAAATAAAATTTCAGTCGATTTTTGTAGTACATAAATAGTTTCAAAAATTTAACGGACACATAGATCACTAACCAAATTTATCAGTTACTAATGTGCTTAGTAATATTCTTTCTTTCAAATTGGTGAACTTAGATAATACATTAATAATGTGGTTTTATTAATACATTCTGAATTTTTTTGTTTTAGTCTGAAATATTTACTACTTTAATGCTATTAAAGGAAAAAAACAGTTATGGAAATAGGTTATGTACAAGAAGAAGGATTAAAGGCACTAGAGAGAATCGATGGTGAACAATCGCCGATGTCCATAAATACTTAACATTTATACATCAACAAATGCCTTTTTGGCTAAAATTGTGGTATGGGGAGTTAGGATGTTAAAAAGACATGTTTGGCATCCTTCGTTCACTGTGTAAAATGTAGTTTCTTCCCAGGTTTTTTTCCCAGGAACAATATCTTAATATATATAAATCGCGTGTCACAATGTTTGTCCTCAATGGACTCCTAAACTACTTAACCGATTTTAGTCAAATTTGCACACCGTGTGCAGTTTGATCCAACTTAAAAGATAGGCTATATTTTATTTTGATATATTATGTTATTATTATATTTCAGAAAAAAATAAGGTGATACGAAGTTCGCCAGGTCAGCTAGTATATATTAATATATCTGTTTATACCTGAAACGCAGTAATTATGCCAGGAAAATAAAAGACAACCAAAAGTTTGCATTTTGTACAGGCTTCATACTGTATGTGGTGTTAAATTTATTCTTTTAACTCGTAGGTGCCTTTTAAATAAAAGTAATTTTCTTTATTTTCCATTAATAATAGCCTGGCCAGTATTTTTTTAGTCAACCCATTTTATTTTTCTAATAAATACCAAAATAAATATAAAATATTTTTCATCTACTAGCAGATAGGTGAAGTTCGTCTCTAGTTCGGATCTCCTACTATATAATAAAGTCATTAAATAACAATCAAAATAATTTTCTTTTTACCTTAACGGTTTGTTTAATACAATTTGACCTGTATACTTTGTAATTTTACAAGTAAATGGCCTTAGTCACGTCACAATTTTTGTAACACGCGCTTGACCGATTTGAGTATTAACATGAAATAATTATTTGTATTTCGTGTATTTTTATGCTAAGGAGAGTACGATACAAATGACTTTGTAAGGGTTGAAAATGTGTTACATAATTTTTGATAACCGGTTTTTTATTATTTCGATGTTACGAAATCTTTTCTTATTTTTCATTACGTAAATTGATTCTTCAAGTTGTTAGAATATCATTTTGGTTATAATAGTAACTTCCAAACCAGAAATTGATAGTGCTTCGATCTGCACGAAAAAATATGATCCGTCTATGTAATGATGATGAGATTATGAGCTTAGATAACTTTCGAGTTCACCAAGTGTTTCTATAAAATAAAGAGATTTATTAGTAATGAGTTATAATAGGAAGACTGTTGAGTAACATAATATTTCCTTCTAAGAAATTTATCATTTTGTTTAACAAAAACTAAACACTTGATTATGTATTAACCTAATTGGAAAGAAAAGTGGCTTTAAAAAATGTGTAAAGGTGGTTCAAATTAATCCAAGCATTATAATGGTCATGACTTTTAAATAAGTAATCCAGATGAAAATTTGCAATAAGTCCTATATTTACATATTATTTTTCTTCACATAAAGACAATATATTAGCAGTATTGAGTAATTTTGTTGAGTTATCATTCGTATGAGAGAAGTTAGGAAAATAGAACTCGGAATACATATAGCCTGCTTAACGTTATATCATTTCTATAAAATATGATGTCATCTTTTTCAACTGAGCATTTCTAAGCGCAAATTGAATTTTACTTTAGCTTGTAATAATCATTTAAGGTATAACCCAAATTATTTTAAATTACGAAACGTTCTACTTTCTATATTTTTATGATTAAAATGTCATATTTGATGTCATTAGTCATTTTACGAGTTGCTGCCACAGTGATCACAGTGACTAATTGTTGGACTTGCGCTCCTGTGTTTGTTTTTGTGATTTGTTAATTTTTTAAATTCCCTGTTGGAATATAAATAGCAGGAGAAAAAAAATATTTTATACTATTCGACGATTATTTCACTCATTCAGATTATAGGCTACTAATAGTGCCATAGTAGCAAAGATGATTTCGCCAATGTCACGTAGACTATTCAACCAATAGATTTGTTGTGTAATAGAATTTACAATACTGCTAGGATTTTTATTTTATTCCAACAACCCATCCAGCCACAGTATTTCAATCTATTTCAAGCTGTTAAATGTGAGAAGCTTACATATTTTATCTAGGTTACCTAAAAATCAGCAACTAAAAAGTATATAGGTTTGTATAAATACAATGACTTTGTTTGTAGTTAATGAAAATAATATATTGTTATAGATACGATGCTTTAGAAATAAAATACATATACGTAAATATTATTACAAACTAATAAGAATTTGCAATTGCCTGAAAGAAATCGCTGCTTTAGCGATAAGGCCGCCTGTTGCAACTAATGCAAATTTATTATTTATTTTTTTGCCTCATTGAACTTGTTTTGCTTTTGTGTTGGTGTGCAGAAGTATAAATAAATAAAATAAATAAATATTTCTAAAATAAATTACAAACAACGAATACAAATTAATGTAGTTTTTTCTAAATTTGAACTTAATTTTAATTTAAGAAAGCAATTTTTACAAGAATACAATCGTTGCAGATAACATAAAGTCAATATAATTTACGTGACAAATTAAACATTCCATAAAAGTTTCAGCTATAAAATAAAATTCCACTTAATTAATATGCTATCTCCACTTTTATTTAAAAATTTATTCAGCACTGTCTCAGGCGTTACGTCACGATAATGCTCAGTAATGCAGGAAGACTCGGTGTGAATTATAATGCAAGTTTCAAGTAAAGCTTGTTGTAGTTTGCATTCCGAAGGCTTTTGTCGTCGACTTTATCCTGCAACGCTTGCCTCCAAGAATACCTTATCCTATTTAATTTTAATAATGCCGTTATTAAAATTAGTCTGTGTTGACAATTGTTTGCTTACTCAAATACGGACACTTATCATATTGCACATATGATAAATAAAGGTGCTGATTTTATGTATAGGTTTTACATAACGACTAGCGTCAATGATGCGTTGTGAAATTACCACGGATTTCATGTAACGTTCATATCTTTCTCATGACCAATATTTTTACAGTCCATACAGATATTTATTATGATCGGAGCGTCTGTGGTTGTATTGTGTACACTTCTTGACAACCGACCCAGAATTATTATTCTATTGGAGGTTGTGTGATGGAGAAGCATTTATTTATTTAATATTAAGGTATAAAATTTAGTATATTTTATCTCTAATGGCTGATTATCTAGACTATTACATACATTAGGTCGCATTTCAAACTGTTGTTAAGCTAGAATAGATTAAATAGCTATTTTACCAATTTAACTTGTACCGGTATAAACCGGTAAAAGTATTGTTGACCACGGTATGACCAATTTTTTACATGTAAAATGTAAACAAACATAAATTATATGAATTAATTTTGCTGTCCTATTTTGCGTTTCACATTAAAATGAATCCTACAAAATACATATCTTTGTTCACCAATCAGGGACGATTCACAATTTACTGGTGATAAAATAGCACAGATTATGAACCCTTTCAAGTTCGTTCAAAAGATTAATTAACTTAAAGTAAAATACATTTTGACTTTATTATTATCTTAGCGATTGAAATAAAAAGATTGAAAATCTGACAGTTTTCTATACTGCTAATAAGAAAGGCATTACTCATAGTCAGTCAGTTTAGCTTATTGTAGTCCACTGCTGGATATAGGCCTCCCCAAGTTCACGCCAGACATCCCGGTTTACCGCAATCTTCATCCAGCCTACACCACCAATCTTACATAGATCTTCGGACCAACGGGCCGGAGGACGTCCCACACTGCGTTTGTCAAAACGCGGTTTCCACTCCGGGACCCATCTGCTCCAACGGCCATCGGTCCTGCGACTAAGATGACCAGCCCATTGCCACTTCAACTTGATAATTCTGTGGGCTATGTTACTAATTTTTTTTTATCATTACTGATGATTTAATTTTTATTTTACCAATTACTATTCAAACAACACGAGAATTATTAATAATAGAAAAATAATCACTCCGTCCATATTTATTTCAAAAAACTATTGTAATATACTAATGTTAGAAACTAAACAATGTAAAAAATGTGTTAGTGACCTTTTATATTATTACCATTTATATAAATATTATAGAATCATATAGTTTATAGTTACGTAAAAAGATTTAAATATCATTAATATTAAGATATAACAGGCGACTTTTCTAATTTATTTAGTTTGAATACCAACTATACGAATAGTGCAATGAACGTGTTCATTTTTATTTACAGCTCATCTGTTACCACAAACCCAATGTAATTGTTCCATTTATTTTTGCAAAGAGGTTATAAGACTATTGAAAGAAACATAGGTTTTCTTGAATTTTTTTTTGTGTCAAGATGACAAATTACTAATAAAAACAAAACGTTTTTGTAGGTCACTAAATATCAAAGGCTTGTATTCAAGAAGTACTTTTGACTAAAGTAAGAATTATTATTAAATTTTTCATATTTAAACAATATATAAAAAAGAAAGAAATAAAATATTTCTAAAGGTAAAATTTTATAAAGAATATAATAAAGTTTCACTGAACAAAAATAGTAAAAAATGGTTTCCACATTTTACGTTTTTGGTACGTTTTAAAAATTCGCTTTGCATTTATAAAATCTTTTTAACATAAAAGATTCAACATAGCGGTAAGACTGAGACATATCTTAATGACTTAAGATATAGACACGTATCCAGGTAATATATCTTTCTAAACATATTATCAGAACTATTTCTTTACGTTATTTTAATCAGAAATGAATATTGTCTTAAATCTTGAAGTAAGCAATCGTAGTGGCAGAAATTAAGTATGTGACAAAATAACTTGCACTAGCTAAGTCGTACCCACATTGCTGTGCGTCAATTTGTTTTTCGCCACTAAGTTTTAGTTCGCTACTAAATACTTACTACTACGCTTTTACACATAGCAATTGAAGCTTTACTAGTCTGTCACAGGACTATCGATCTGTAGTCAGAAATAAAACAAAAAGAATAAGCATAAAATCAATGTATGAAGTTCGATAAAATACGCGAGCAACTAGAAGCCCATGGATATCGTATAAAAATATTCTATTAATATATTATTCAAGAAAAATATTCTACAGTTGGTTATAAAATAGTTAGTAAATAAAACTAAGTTTTAAATAAAATCCTGCATACTCAGTTTCTCATACACATGATGTCCGTATTATTCTTGTCCCTGTGGACAGTTGCTCGGTTGTAATAAAATCGGCTCCTTTGTGTCTCGTCTTTGACATTTGTACAATTTGTGCGATTAAAGCACTGCAACTTAGTCAAATGTCTTTTTGAATTCAACATGCGTATTTCAACGATGTCGTAATCTCATTTTATAGTTGAATTCCAAGATTCTATCTTTATTTTGTTGTTTGCTGGTTCTAAGGAAAAGGACTTCTTATATAGGTTAGTTGTAAAAGTTGAAACGTATTCCTACGTTACGTGTATAATTGTTAACATAAATAACGTTTATTTTAAATTGTTTAGAAATAATAAAACATGTATTATATATATTATTATTATATATATATATATAAATATTTGTGAATTATGTTAATATAAATTAATATGACCAGTAGGATTTGATGTATTTGTCCTTTTTTAAGTATATATTTTTTTAACTATCTTATATTTTATACTTTTAGATGTTTTTTAGGTTTTTACAAAGAGACGATATGTTGCAATTCTGCAAAATGTACAACAAATTCAATACTTAATGGATGGAAATATAGCATTCTATCTTTATGTAGTTACAAACAAAATTTCAGTTGCGTGGCAGAAGTACTCAGGCTTTCATTAAAGGCTCGGACCAACTCAACACACAACAAAAAGCGATTCCGCCACACAAAGACTCCTTGCCAATCATCCACTCTTTATTAGAAATGTTTATACCATTAACCATAAATAACACAGTTCATTACGTCGGATAATTTATTGAGTATTGTCGGTATTTAATGGTTATCTATTGTATATAGGTTACATTATTAACTAAAATAAATAATAAATAAATGGCAAATAGTAATACCCAATATGGCTCATACTAGGAATTACTTCTTTGCTAAGGGTCCGAAAATACATTTACTCACACACACGCACGCACACAGACACATATACATAAACACACCCACACACACACACACACACATACATACACGCGCGCATAAACACTCGCACACACAGACACATGCACTCACGCGCACACAAAATATGTACTAATAAAATAGTAGAACAAAATATATTATTATATATTATTTATACCACACAACTAAAGTAAAACTTACGACATGTAACTTCTTTTTATCTTCACTAACTTATATCTTCCTCTCAACATCCGTTCGCCTCGCCCAATCATACTTTTCTTTACGCTGTTGTCACGCATATACATCAGCTAACTTCCCAAGTCAAGCATGCGTAAAGAAGTTTTACTTCAAAATATAAATTTCAATATACCCGAATAATATTGTCCTGCGTAAATAAGTTAATGCGAAATTGTTTAATGCAATGCATAATTCATGAACTTTGTACATTATTCACAACATATTAAGCACACAGCATTTCCATGCAGCTCAAAATATTATAACTATTGAACAACATCACCTTAACATGCATAAAAGCATCGAGTATATTATATATGTATTTACATAGAAAGCCATCATTCTAAACGCAAACCAATACTTTTTTACAACATACAAACACGATAGTCTATTCCTATGGTAAGCAACTTAATGATTGTGCTATAGCTAACAGCACTCTGATATAGCTAAATATTTTTTGATAAATATAAATAGAAATTATACATATATATTTTCATAATAACAGAACATAAGAACAGAAAAAAAAATTAAAACCACAATTTTTTTTTTAATTTTTACTAATGTTTTTATATAATCCGGTCGGCTTCCCAAAAATTTCCTTAACAAAAAACTTCTTTCTATATATCTTGAACTTTCATTTTCTCAAACAAAAAACTCAATACGGACCATTGTAAACATTTCAATATATTGTCATATTACTCGAACTGTTTAAGTGCGCTTCTCAACGAACATTAGATTTTTATTAACATAAAATAATAACATGCAGATATCATAATCATAACATTAACTAATTCTAAATCATTATACCACATAAGTAGGGTTAGTATTAAAAAAAAATCTGAAAGCTTTTCTTGGGATTATATAAAGTATGATTTTATGTTCTAAGCGAGAATAGGGTTCATATTCATGCCGTAGTTGGCTAAGTGCTATAAACGTTGGACGATCAGCCTTATACATTTGTAGAATGGTTTCCCCACGTCACACATAAAACACCTAAATCTCAACGTGGTCTACTATGCTAGACTATTTGCCGTTATTTATGTAAAAGTTCTACCTACATGTGAAGTTATACTTTGTGCTAAAATTTTCCCGTTCCCTCTTTTATGGCGCGCCATTGTCCTCGTGCATCTGGGGTTTTTTAATAAAAATTTATTAGTTTAATCGTGAATACCTTTGGCGATTAACCTTTGGCTAAGGTTTAAAAAATATTTTAATAGTAATCTATGCAATATATGCATTTGTTTTATAAAAAAAAAAAAACATAACACAAATGTTTATCGATGAAAAAAATAGATTTTATGGACTTTTAAATTATCATTATGGGAAAATATTTTACTTTTATTCAAGTAACAATCAAGCATATCTAATTTAATTCAAAAAGGTAATGCAATGGTAATATTACTTAATGTTGTTTCTTTAGCTAAGATTAAATTTTCAATCATACGATAATTAATAATCTTACCTTATTAATTTTCTATCGGTCCAAAATTATTTCGATCTAAATCTGACAACTGCAATTCACATTCTGTATTTCCCAGAATATCGTCTTACCCTAGTTTTATAAATAGATATTTTAATTTTATTTATACATGATGCTTACGTGCTTTCATGAATAAAAGCAACTGGCAATAAATCTTAATATTCATATTGCGAGGACGCTACATCCAGCGCACATGTTTATATCTATAACGACGTTATCCTTTATCTGTCACCGTAGAAACACATTTTAAATTGCAAAATAAACGCAAATACTTCAATCATAAAAAAAATATGAGTTTTTCATGTCTCTCACACTCTTTAATCTTTCTTAGTTAATTTAATTTTTATTTATTTATGCTAAGGGCATCTACATCTAGAACATTATCATGTGCTAATTGAATAATGTATAGGATACTGTTTTGGTAACAAGTTTTAAATATTTGCTATATATAAAATTTACCATCTACCGTTTGTGTCCATAAATAATGATTGATATTATAATATTATAAGGCTTAAGATGACATTATCATCCTAATTTTAGATTGAGTTTTTATTGAAGTACTATCATAATCGGTCTATTTAGCCCTTAACTACAAAGCTGTAATCATAAGAATCGTAAGAATCTTTCGGTAAAAAAAAAACTAAACACAGTACGTGTAGTGAACACGAAATTGCAGGTTTAACCATATACAGAACTAGATTGTTGTATTTTTGTATTATGTTTACATTTATAGGGTTATAATACATGAAAACCTTTTTATATTAAGCTATTTAACTGCTCCACTATTCTCGTTATGTGCATTCATAACCTATATAGGAAAAAATGTTTAAGACGCAGAGTACATATAGAATAAAAAGATGGAGTTTAAAAGGTCTAATATATTGATTCAATTAAAGAACATTGATAAATGTGATATTAATTTCAATATTGGAGGAAAAAAAATAACATAAAGTCTGACTGAAAACAAATATTTATTCGTTAAAAAACCTGTTGAAATAATGACCCTACTGATAGTTATGTAACCGTAGGTGGTAAGTGTTGACCACGTGCGGGGCACTTCTTTCAATTCTTTCGCTTATTGGAACAATAAGATTTTTGTACCTTTAAATTAGATTTCAATTATTTGGGTTCTAAGAACAAAGACATTTTGTATCCCTGCCATTTGCCTTTTGGTGCATCTTAATTGTTGTTGTGTTGCACAATCGTTAAATTTACAATAGCCTTTATTGGACCGAAAATCATTATTCTTAAATTTGGTTTATATTGATTTTTAAATTTCTCTTATATTTCTCGTGACTTTACTTAATGTTCGCATGCACTTCTCGGTTCATCGGTTCGGTCATCTCGACAACTTTAATTAAATGACTTAATATAACACACACCAGTTATTATTTGCGAAAGCACACACGCCCTCAAACATACAACAACAACAACTTACGACTCATGGGAGAGAAGATGTGACAAAAATTACCCACGAGGCATGTAAATGTATAAAGTATATAAATTTTATTTCCAAATGACATTTCTCTTTTCCAAAATGAAAAATAAAAGAATCTAATTCTCACTGAGAATCATTATCATAGTCGGCTATAACGGGGACCATTAAACTAATTGCTTCCTTCGTGAACGGTATTGCTTTTTTTGGATTCGGTCTTGTGCAGAAATCAGTGGGTTAGTCCAATATCGCTTTTAAACTATTGATGAAATCAGTATAAATCATTTTGATAACATCACATTTATCAAAAGTCACATTAGTCACTACAACTGGTTGTAGTGCAAGCGGTCACAGATTAGAAGATAACTTATTCTTTCGCCAAATTGGTGTCTAGGCCTTTTTCAATTGTGTTGTGTGTCCTTCAATACATTGATTGTAAACATTTATTCATCTACAATTTGTTAAATAGTGGTATATGTATTATATGTATATAAAAATTACCAAAACTGATAAATACAGTTACTATTTTTCATTAAACAATGGGTGTCAAATCTAATTTACTTTATGTATTGAAAGCTAAGTTAGAAGATAAGATTGTTTAAACAGCTGATACCGGGCTCTCGCTGTCTAAGTCGACTATTTGTTATTTAACTGCAAGACAAATGCATCCTCGTAAATCCAAACAAAGAAGAATGTCGCAAAATAAAAGACACGTCTAACAATACTTTCACAACTATAAATATCAAGTTTCTTCGGTAGTTTCAAAGTGGAAAGGGGCTTAGGAATACTTTTATTTTATACATTTATTTAAATCGATTATTATTTATTCATATAAATGTATAAGGATTGGTAACAAAAAGTTGAAAATAATACAAAAAGAAAGATTTGGCTCTTTGTCTGTATTCTGTAATTAATAATGTCTAATATTACTTTACAAATACGAGTTCTTCATTTTTGAAGAGATACTGTATCTCTGATGATACTGTACTAATATAGGCCGTATAATATCACACTATAAACCATAACTTTAATCGAAATCGTCGAGGTGAAACCGTTTCTCGTTTGTTTTTATTACTTTTAACGACATATAGTTATAATTTTTTCTATTTTAATCTTAAAATATACTGAAGTTCATTTACTTTATTTTATTGTAGCAAAAATACATAGGTACTTTAGGCAAGTTAAACACGTAAAGGTAAAAAAAAAATATTCCAGTCCCTAATGTCCAAACGAAGCTCAGTAATTAGTTTTGTAATGTACCAGAAATTTCAAAGCAAGTCTCGTCGCTATCATTAGCCATGTTTCGTAATGACGCCACGAGATGAGCTCAAGCACCAATAACGCCTTAGTGAAAATACTACACATACGATAGTCTATACGACGTAAAAATAGACTAAAAAAAGCTTTTTAATTACATCGAATTTTATGTTTAATTAAAAAAGAGACAAGAAATTTCTTTCATTTCACTTCACCATAATTTTTTGACAAAGGACTGTAAGAATGATCAAAATCTGGAGCAGTTCAACTGAGGAAGTATTTTAACCTTGCAGAAAATCACTACCAAGTTATACCGCTTTTAAAAATTGTTGTGTATTATTGAAAAGACGCCTTTGCATCATTTTAAATTTTAATACTGTATTTCCTAAGGTAGCCTAGACATGTGGTGACGGCAGGGGCAGGATTGGCGACGGGCTTGTAAGCGTTTACCGACAAGTAGATTATATTATGTTTGTTTACCACTTCAAAAGCATAAAACAGTTAAGTTTATTTGACAACGGACCGCAATTATTTCGCCTACATAGTTTAGTAATGTCCGAATTCCATATACCTTGCTTATATTGTTTCTTGTTTCATTTTCCAACTGACTGGTTAGCTGTTGTTCGGCATTGTGGTCAGTTCTTGTTTCCAGCAGTCTGGAAAATCTTTTAGAGGGAGAAATAAAAGTGAATTTTAATGTATATTTTTGTAATCGAGTCAGTAAATAATAAATAATAATAATAAATAAACCCTTTACACTCATCGGCCTCCAGTAGGATTTTTTCCTGTGTTGGAGGTCCGGAAACACACACATTACACATGCACAAACGCCCAGACCACGACAAACATCTATATGGTCAATAAAAATATCTGTCGTGAGCGGGGATCGAACCCGCGACCGCCAGCGCAACAGTCGGGACTATGACCGCTACGTCAACGCGTCGAAAGATATTGCCAGTGGATGTTACTTTATTCAAATTTCATTTCATCTCTTGGATTGATCTTAAACAATCAGAGCACACTTTTTTACTTATTTTAATTTTAAAGTTTTTCTTTCAGTAGCAAGAACTTTAAATTAGTACTTCAGTAACCTATTGGTTTCAATGCAAGTCGCGTGTCGTAGAACCGCAAATCTTCATTAGCTTTACCCGAACCTTATCTTGTAGTGACGTCATCAGTTTAAAACGCAGTTTCCGATATTAAAAGTATAAAATGTGAAATAGGTCACACGTTGAAAGAATATCCTTGAGAGGTGCTACGTAAACGGGTTTAAATTAATAAAATATAGGTTAAAACAAAACGAAAGATATATTTAATACAATTTCAAGTAGAATTATATTAAATTTGACTAGTTTATGTAATTTATACGAAGGAAAATAAATATTTAAAATTGGAAGTTTATGATTTAAAACTGAATAATATATTTAAAAGGCGGAAAAGATACAATATATTGAAGTATCTTTTAAGATTAATATGACGTTCGTTTAATTTATTAATTCCATTAATAGTGTTTAGCTCTATTAGTGTATAGATATATATAAAGTAGGCCGTAATAACTCAAATATAAGTAACAGGCTCTAATTAATATACGTTTAGACAATTATGTGTTCAGTACATGAAAACAATCTTTAGGATACAAAGAATGTTTCATATAACGACTTTGTTAGTTATTTAATTATCCTTATCCTTAGCGGCGGCGATGAAGGTCAACAGTTGAAGGTTCTGCTGTTGTTTCACTCACAATGAAAGGTCGTCATAATTGTTTGAGATTAATTTATCGATATTAAATAAATATCTTATAACATTCACACACGGTAGCCTTTTTCTAAGGTGCTTAACATAATGCTTGTGTTATAGGTAACAACAGACTACTAGCTAAATATGTTTTTGATAAATATTTATGGGTAATACATATATAAATACAAATACTATATACCCAGACTCAAGCAGAAATCGAACCTACAACCCTCGGAGCACAAAGCAGAACTACAAACTGCGACAATGGGCTATATACATATATTACATATGTGTATAAGCTATGCATTTCTCGTCAAGTTAACTTTTCACCTATATACTTAAATGGTAATGAACTTTATTTCTTTAACTTACTTTTTTATTATAACGGCTACAAATATTACTCATGTATGATAACATTCGCGGGTTTGATTACTGCTCCGCGCAAATATTATTAATTTTTGCATTTTATTGTTTCTGTGGATTATTTGTCCCTATGGGTTCTCCGGTTTTGCGAATGTACGTACACTACTTTAAGCAATATTTTGTCTTAAAAACAGACTGATACAGTTAAGCTGAATCTAACTCTTAACTTTTAAGTAAATATTTTCTGAATATAGGATCTGTGCTTCAACCGGGAAGTTAGCTAAAAACCTGCGATTGAATAACAAAAACGAATAAGTCTCTACCGTTTTGTTTTAGACCTTCTTTCTACTAGAAATTCAGATCTATTCTATACTTTGGTAATTTATAAACTACTTTAGTACCATAATAAAATAAACTACAAATTTTATCGCGCAATAAAACTCGAGGAATTAATAGGTTTCATCTTACATTGTAACTTTTATTGAAATGGACTAGAAAGCTACAAATTCAAATTTATATTTTTATGTTTTATGGAATAAAATGGCTAAAAACAACCTACTGTTGGTTCGATAAACGGTATGGTTAACCTTTAAAGTGGATATGTTACATCGACGAATTGCGACGAAAGCTAGGTTTACAATTAATGTACTTATTTTTTTATAAAATTAGCTTCCGCTCATGATTTTGCATAGAACCAGGAGGAACATTGGTATATTTGTAATGCTAGACTTGCTTTTACAACAATTTTCAAAGTTATCTATGCTTTTATTGTTCGTAGCGTGACGATATAATATAGCATATATCCGTTCTCAAATCAGCTACCTAACACTTTATATTTTTGATGACGCAAAGACGCAGCGCCGGCGCGGCGGCACTGTCTGTTGCGCTTGCAGTCGCGATTTCGATCCCCGCATATGAAAAACAAATGTAAATAAATAAATAATAAAATGTAAATAAATAAATAAATAAATAAATAAATAAATAAACATTTGTATTGGTCATAAAGATGCTTGTCGTGGTCTGGGCATTTGTGCTTATGTGTTGTGTGTTTTTAGAACCCCGATACAGGGGAAAATGGGGCCTACTGGGGGGTAATTGAGTGTGAAGCGTTCATGTATTATTCGGATTAGGATTATGTCAACAGTAACTGCACCGACTTGGAATTGGATTACTCTTGATAATTTACTGACAAAAAGTATTTATTCAAGATAATATTTAAATAAATTAAAAAAAAAAAACAACAACTTTAATTTGCAATTGACGTTGCACAAGTACTTTTGTTTTCGTATTCGTTTGTAGTTTTATTTATCATAATAATTGTCATACTTTCATGAATACTCATCACGCTCTCCTTTACTTTAGGTTCATAACAAAAGCACGTACAAAAATATTGTCCCATATTTCTCTGACTCGTGTCAGCATATATCAAATTATTTTGTTTATTGAACGAACATGACACGAATTATGAGTTAAATGAATGTTAATGGTTACAATATGAGTTTACGTTTATGTTAAATTGAGTACTTTATATAATTATGTAACCAATGTTTAAAATAATAGAGTTGTGTTATAAATCAGAGATAACGTACCAGAAATCACACAAATGTCACCTTCATATATTTTATGCTTTAAGGGATTAACAGTACCTAAGAACTATCTATTAAACTTCAATCCTTCTCCTACATGGAGATAGAGGCATATGCCCAGCAGTGGGATGTTACAGGCTGAATTGTGAAGAACTATCTATAATATGTACTTCAAGTACATATATTTGTCTTATTTTATCTTTCTTTGTTTTATAAATCGCATTTAGCCTATCCATTAGGCATAAATAGGCCTCTTTCTCCATGTAGAAGAAAGACTGGAGCTTATTCCACCACGCTGCTCCACTGCGGGTTGGCGGGTATGTTCCCTACTATGAGTAACGGTCGCTATCAGGTACTTATGATTACAACTGGAACCAACGACTTAACGTTTTCTCCGAGGTACGGTGGGGGAACTCACAAGTAGAGACATCTAAACCAGAAAGCAATATTTTTACAAATACAAATATCCATCCCGAGCTGGAATTGAACTTGCAAACCGTTGGTGTTTTAGGCGACTACTCGCACCACTACACCAAAGCGGTTGTTTCATAAAGACTTTTCATAATTTATATTAAAATTAAATCTCTAGCAAGTAAAAATAAAATGTTTAGGAAAAGGAGGAATCAGCAGTTAGTAATTCATCGTGAGTTATCTTAGATATATGATTAGACGTAAGCGCGTTCAAACACGTAAACAAAGACTGCTACTCTATTATATTTTCATAGATAAACGCAATATTAAAAGAGTCTAATTTTAGCTCATCTTGTTCAAGTTCGATCTCGCGCTAACCTCGATTGACTATCGTGGCGTAGGATTAAAAGGCTTTTAGACTCCATCCACGTTCGGTTCAAACAATGCGAGTATTCATGCTATGAAGTCTAGCTTCGGTCGTTTTGTTTCTCGTTTCGAGTTTTATTTAATGTGTGTATTTCATGATTCTATTAAATGCTGTTATATTTATTTACATTGGTTACATGACAATGTTATGTAATAACTCGTATCGAGAAACAAAAAACAATTTTTAATTTGAAGATTCGTATAAATAAATAAAAAATTGTGTCATTTGCAATAGCCATGATACATTAAAAATTAATAAATTTACATTATTATAATAAAGTATTTCAGTCAGTCAGTTCAGCCTATTGCAGTCCATTGCTGGACATAGGCTGAATAAAAATTAAACAATTTTTTTTCAATTCATTAATTGAATTAAACAAGTCCCATAGAATTATTAAAACAATAATTTTCAAAGTTTCCACAGTAAAATTGTATTAAAAATTCTAAAAAGGCAATTCCGTTAACGGCCGACAGTAAAATTGTTTGCGTTGTGCACTACGAATTAGCGGTTTCCTAAATAAGCTTTAACTCTGTCGTATACAGAAATCGTTTAAGAATGTTTAACACTCAATTTCACGCGAAGTTAATAAAATTTTACACAAAATAATAAAGAATGAACGCTTGTTCTGCTGCCAACAGAAGCCCATTACCAATAATTCTAAAATACAAATAGATATAAAAAATAAACTGTTTGTGTTTTGGTACAAAAGTATTTAATATATTTAAAAATATTTTCGTCTTTTAAAAAACAATTAAGAATTTACTTTATGTCATATGTTTTTCACATAATATATTTATATTGTATTGCTGGGTATAAGATAACGTTTCAATTATTTACGTTATAAGACAAGTCTATACAACTATTTCTGAATTCTCTTTATGAGAGAAACCTTAAGCTTCTCGGCTAAAGAGCAACCACTGAACCCTATTACTAAGACTCGGCTTTCTGTATATTCATCCATCTGCCTATAAATTCAGTTTGTTTATTCGTTCGTCTACAACAGTGTCGTGTTTTTGCAACTGTAATAAGTAGGCAGCTGTATTTTTACACACTACGTATTATTTGGTTTCTATTGAGGCAAAGAAGAATACAAGAAATTATTTTCCTTAACTTCTAATACAAGAAATTTAGGTTTTTAGGACCTTTTATCTAAAAATTCTAGTGTTGAATATTCTTTTCAAGTGCGGTATTCTTTGTTTTACTTAGCCTTGCATTTTTGCAGTGTTTTTTATAAACTTACTACCAAAACACTAACATCAAACAATTATAATGTGTAAATTCCACACCACTAAGCATACTTAATAAGACAGACAAGGCAAAACACAAGTAATACGGGACAATGTTATTAGTGACAAGATATACGTACGCTCGCTCACATAATACGATATATTATCATCAATATGAATCAGGAGACAGTGACGTGACGTCACAGACCTATACATCCTTGTTGTGAAGCGAGACAAAGCTATATTACATAACGAGGTAGTTCCTAACATATCGTAGGAACATATTGTAGTTCTGAGACCAATTGCAGATCTGTTATCAGCTACAAATGCCGGGATTGGTTAAACCAATGTGTATACGATAATGAACTTGTGGCTCACGTTGCGTTTATTTGTTTTGCCTGAAATGTTAGAAATCGATAAATGTCTGTGACCTGTATATGATTGTACAAATAAAGTCAGTCATATCCGAGTAAGTCTGAGCCACTTCCGTATCAATGTAAAATATTTAACTATGCGGAACTTGTCGAAACATTTTCTTTTTTGGGTTTTTTTTTTTAATTTTTACTTTTATTATTTGATATCGTCACACCTGAGATAGAAAAATATTTTGATGAAACTTTCAAGATTATTTTACAGCTGTTAAAATAAATCCTTTGAAAATTCGGATAGCAAAATTTAAGTAACATAAGAGAGACTCTTCGAATATAAAGAAAAAACATAGAGACCTTAAAGAAAGTCAACATCTCAACTACAACGAATGCAAAGGATAATCCGCTACATTGCTCCTATATCGTTTCATCTTAGCATTTCTTCTGGCAGTTGTGCAAGTTTATTCAAGACATTTTTATTCAAAAAACTCTGTTTCGCTAAAGAAGGGTTAGAGTTTAATAAGCTATACTGCACCAGTGTGGGTTGACAGCTAATTTCCCTACGAATAATCGTTATCATTTGTTTATGGTAGCACTCTAAGGTTCCATGGAGAGACCCAACAACATAACCTGGACAAATACCTGGACTAAATATTAGTATAAATTCAAACAATGGGGTAGAGCAGG
This sequence comes from Melitaea cinxia, assembly GCF_905220565.1. Classification (NCBI taxonomy): domain Eukaryota; kingdom Metazoa; phylum Arthropoda; class Insecta; order Lepidoptera; family Nymphalidae; genus Melitaea; species Melitaea cinxia. The sequence goes on from NC_059406.1 coordinate 11,434,513, forward strand.
AATAGATAATTAAAAACTTCTATTGTTTAAAAGTTTTATTTATACTTTGCAGATAAATGGTTAAAATAGGTTTTTAATTGACAGTTGAACACTTTCAGATTGGTGTAGCTCGACTCGGCTAATCGACGTTTAGGGGTTTGGTTGAACGACATTGTTTAATTAAAGATCTAGTCGTTTATTCAAAGAACTCTTTGAATTAGTTTTCTGTGACAAAATTACCACAAAATTTTTGATAGTACTTTCAAGAAAGTTCTTAACGTAAGCTCTACTGTATTAATCATAAACCTTTAACGGATACTTCCAAGGAATTGCGGTTTGTTTAAAATAAAGAACTAGAGAAAGTAACTTGTAACTAGAAAAGTATAATGAGAGAGCTTCTTTGTCGTCTAGTAGACACTCTGAATTTATAATGTATTTCACTAACTAAGAGGTCTGGAAAATCCGCTTTGATGAATAAAGATATATAAGCACAACAAGCTATATCAACATGTTTATCCTTACGTAACAAACTTAATTATACTTATCTTGCTTTTCCGTATGTTCTTAGTAAAATCTTATGATACTTTCGTAAAATTTAAACAGTAATCAGTCTTCTATAATGTTTCTTATAGCATCGCTGTTTTACATTTAATTTAGTTGTGATTAATTATGATAGAGTAAAATATTTGCTTGCATACCAAAATACCTAAAATAGTTTCACAACTACATTTTTACGTTTTTGGATCTATGTGTGCTACTATAAAGATTATTTTTTTATATTGGTTTAGTTTTTCCTGGGTGTAAATAATACAAAAAAAAAAACACATAAAATAACACTTCGATTCTGATTTAGTTTATTTAAACACTTTCTCTGGCTCTAATCATATTTATGAAATTAATTCACGTGGAAATTATATTAATTAATTAAATTTCTCTTTCATCAAAAAACTTCATATGCATTTCTTGAATGCCTACTTCACCTTTTGAAAAGGCGAGTATAATAGTGACAATGAGGAAACCGCAATACAGACGCGGATATTGACTATGGAAAGTGCCGTGCCAGTATGGACATAGTGGATGGTGTGAATTATTCGCTTACCACAATCGTAACTGTTTTCGACCGCTTTGACTGAGCACTTCGTAATTAGCTTTTCTAATGTACTGAACTTAGAACAACAAACTTTGGATTAGTTTGGCATCACATCAAAGTAGAGTTTGTTTTGGACAAGTCATTTTAAACGGTATATTTCATTACGTTTCTACTGTACGTACATACTTACATTCAGCAATTTGTCTGCCTGCAACTGAACTGGGGTTAATTAACGATTGTGCCCGCTATTGAGCGTTTTTAGAGCTCTGACTATGCTTTTTTCATTGTTCAACTCTTCGATCTGTTGCGGGTATTCATTTGTGTTATGCAACTACAAAACGTACTTGTAACATTTCAATAATATTTAGTATCTCATTAAGATGTACTTGTATCGAAAACTGATTGATTCAGTAAAACTTTACATGAAATAGTTTCATAATCAATTTTAAAACAATGTCATGTAAATTTTGCAATAACATACTGTCATATTTTAAACGAAATTGATTTTATAGTATATATAACCTTTTAACAACTATGCAAGTTACAACCACGATTTCCAGAAATAGACTGACCGCATCTTTTGAATCTGATTGTCTTAGTAAATCCTACCATCAGCTTTATGCTTGGTTAGAGAGAAGTGTTCCTATACGACTTTCTGTATTTGTTATGGAAATTTTAATTTCTTAACAAAACATTATACATATTTACAATTCACAACTTAAGAACTAAATATTTACAGATAGTTTTGGTATAAATCATGTTCGCGTGGAATTGTGCCAAGAATGCTGGCAGCATTTCCCCGTTGAATCGCTATGCCGATTCCTGGGAAAAAAATGCACCAGCCCTCTTGTCACCGGTGGAGACAATAAGACGAGGAGTTATCTCATTTAAAAATTGATGGAATGATATGGAAATTGAGATATTTGCTGCATTTAAATTGCATGTTTCTATTATATATAACATTATTGAGTGTTAATTTTTATAAATTTTAATATCGTTTTCATATTTTTATAAAAATATCTTATTTCTTTTACTCGTATAGTATGTGACATTTAAAAAGATTTTGTTATTTTAAGTTGAAAGGAAAATTGTAATAGTAGTATAAGGATTATTCACAATAGAGTCTCGAAGTGGTCGTAAGGGTTTACCTTAGGGCAATGTATTTGAAAAAGGATAATACCAATACTTGAACAAATATAGTCGTTTTGTTTTATTATTAACATTCTGTATTTTTACTACACATCTTTGAATTAAATGTCAATATTTATAAGTAGTTTCAAAAGTATGTCCCAGTATATTTGTTTAAGATTTGTTAAATATTATGTTGACTTTAAGATTTCGTGACATTATAGTAGAAATAATCGTTTGTTCTCGAACAACAAAAAGACGACTTCAATTTACAATGATAAGTAGAATATCTTCTTATATATAAAATTCTCGTGTCACAATGTCAGTTACAATACTCCTGCGAAACGGCTGAACCGATCTTTATGAAATTATATGTGCATATCGGGTAGGTCTGAGAATCGGCCGACATCTATTTTTCATAACCATAAGTTATAATGGGGGGATTAAGGGGGCTAATAACATATATGGCAAAACGTTAAAAAGTACTCGTTAAATCTTCCTCAAATAATCGGTTCTCCCGATAAAAAATATAGTCGGATAGAGAGCGTCCTCGTTTTTAGGTCATTTATTAACAAATATTAGAAGATTGAAACATACTTTTTCACCATCAAGAATAAAATAAAATATACAACAACGAATATATTAGTTTCAAACCTTTTCCATTTGATCGTTAACATGCCCGAGACTAATGAAAATCGTCCTAAATAACGTAAAACCATTCCCCTAGAATCGTCGAGAATTTCAAACAACTCGGCCTTTATAATTTTAATTACTCAAACCATTCTTCTCGTTCACGGTCCGGTCTGCTTTCACGTTCTCATTATTGTGTGACTAAAAATAAAAGTCAATTTGAAAACGCATTTTCCACGTTCTTTTAACATTTTATATGATAGAAAAAATTTGTTTTATTATATTCATGCGTCGTTCCATCGTTCTCAAGGCTTCGTGGAAATCATATTAGTCGATATATTACTTTATATTCATAGGCGAATGTGAGAGATATCTCAGATATAAATCCTGTTCAATACCGGTATGTTATGATACAACGAATGATAAAGTCCGTGTCTTTCAATGCGTATGCCTCAGTCAACATTAGCAATGAAACATTATTTAAAACTAAATTTATTCTAACAATAAATTTTAATCAAAACTTATTTGTATATTTATTAAATATACGACTATATTGTAGCCTTCAAAAATAAAATAATAAAATACGTAAATCCGTGTAAGCAGCTGAGTCCGAAATACAAGTAATTTATAATGAGGTTTGTGCTTGTGTATAGTTTACTTCCGATATAGGAGGAAATCTTATTGGGGAACTAAAAATAAAATAAAAAATAAGAATAACTAGGTTTTCTTGTACTCATATTTACATAAAACTAAATAGCCAAACGCAGCCTTGGGCCGAAACTATTTTATGAAACCTAACAAACATATGGATAAAGAAACACTCTACCTTTATTATTCGAAAATTGCGCATATTATATAATTACATAAACGTATGAGTGAGTGTACATACAATATTAGCCATGCCCCGCAGCTTCAAACGCAGTAATTTGAAAAAAAAAACACAACCTACAGCCTTCCTCGGTACATTTACCAAAATAAATTTTAAATTTGAACCAGTAGTTTCCGAGATTAACGCGTTTAAACAAACAGATAAACCCTACAACTTTATAATATTAGTATAGATAATGTGTAAATATTCAAAACAAAGTTTTACTAACATCAAGTAATTACGAAATGTAATTAAAACATGAAAGAAACTAGTTTGAAATACTTTAGCAAATTTCAAAGCACAAATTGGCATTGTTAAATCCACTTAACATACTCGAAGAAACTTTAACGCCCCATTTCAACCAAGGTCTGACCAATCGCTTCCACGTCACGCGAAGAACTTCATTCTTGCAGTGTTTAATTAATTTTATTTCAATGAAACCGACTAATAACGATTTTGGACTTTAAGGCTAAGATGTTTTGGTAGCATTTAAATACAACAATTAAGATACTTCATTTTGTGTTTTACACGTAAAATTTATCGTTATTAAAACACATTTGTTAAGTTATTATTTTCTAAATAATGCAAAATAACAAATGTAAACCAACTTCAGCATTGAAATTCCTTACGTAATCAGAAAGCTTCACTATGAATAAGTAATATAAATTTAAAGAATGCGGGACAGACATTTGCATTTTTCTGCCATTTTTATATCTCTCCTCATGCCATGAAGAGTACATAAAGCTGTCGTATTGGTTTTCACCATATATACCGTACATATATTAGCTAAGCAGCGTTGTGGAAAAAGAACCGATCTTTCTAACATACAGAGAAAGAGACCAACCTTGTCTACATATGAATATGATATAAATAGTGGTTTATTTTCATTTAAGGTGAAACTGTGAGGGCTGTGTGGTATTACGCAAAAATGATGTAATTAAAAACATTATGCCATAAAAACTGTTATCTGTAATTCCGTAACAAGATATTCTAAAAGGAATTTATCACCTAAGTTTTGAGTATTTCAACAGTGTAGAGGGAAGTTTCGAGATCATTTAATTAATTCTATTGAGTGGGTTTTCGACGAACCGAAATGTATTATCATGTCTGCTTCAGCTGTAATTTTCATACAATACTTCGGTAATTCTGTTAAAGAAGATCATAAAACGAATTATCCTCTCCTTTTTTCGATGTTTTAAAATTATTGAATTTTTATTTCAATAAATAAGCTTTTATGTTTGACTTCGATAACTTATAGTAACAAAATAAATCCTTTGCTTTTGTTTGCTTATAAAAGCTATACCTATTACAAACATTATTGTCGTCTAAACTCGAAACGCAAAGCAAGTGAAGTTGCATGAAATGCCTATTATAAATTTAAGAAATCAACAAAAGTCAAAATGCATTTGTCTAATAATACAAGAAAATATTTTTAAAGTATGTAGGGTAAAACCGGGATAGATGCCTCACTTTTTGAAATAGCCACCTAATTTTAAAAATATGGTTTTTATACGAATATTTTTTATTAATGTAGCTAGCTCAATCCTTTATGTTGAATTATGACTATTTTTTTTCAACCTAGCCAATGCAGATTAAGCAGAAATCAGCTTTTCGTGAACCCTTTTTTTTGAGGATAGATGCCTACCTATATGGATAGTTGCCCCCACCATGAAAATAGTGAGTAGGATAGATGCCCTTTAAACCGTGTAAACGAAAAACCCAAACCAAATGTTAGGTTAGGTTAGTTCTACTCCTAAAACACCGATTGTCTCCAAGACATGGGCCATAGCAATGAAAAAAAAAATTGTGTTTTTTTTATATAATTAAATTTTTACAAGCATTTATTCAACAAAAGTATAAATTCTTAATTGTTGGTCTAAAATATTCATATCAAGTGTCAACATGCACATTGCACAATCATTCTTTCTCATCGAAAGCTGACTGTAGGTTTTCTATAGTCCAAGAACATACTCGAGCTCGCATTTCTTCCTTTCTTTTATATTTTCGTGGCAAAGTTCTGCTAGAATCAGTAAAACATCCAAACATAAATATACGAAAATACATAAAAAATATAACAAACACAAAAAAAATTATATATATAAACTTACTCTGTATATGGTGAATGAAGGGATAGATGCCTACGTATTTTTTAAATAAATTATAAACAAAATAGCATCTATTTACAACTATATGCAGACTCAATGACCCAGTATACTATTTATAAAATTATACAACCTTAAATACTAACCTTTAAAACTTTGACGTGTTTGTAAATTTCGCCACGGAGAAAATTACGCACTCGATCCAAACGCGTCCTTGCCACACGAATATCTGTGGATATCTGAGGGACGGGGTGACTTCGACTCCTACTTATGCGATTAATTTTTATTTGTGAATTCGGGATGTTAGGTTTTTAGAACATGAGGCATCTATCCCACTGCGGCATCTCTCCCGGTTTTACCATATATGAATACAATTACACATTAGCAGTGCAGTCTAATTTGTTTTAAAATAATTTAAGACTACACCTGCGTTGTTTTACAAAAATTTGAAATTTAATGAAATAAAAAAGTATTTTAGGAATTTGCTTTTTGCGTAAACGCAAATACAAAAAAGCAGAGTATAACTTTGTAGTTGTCTGTCACAGCCCTCTCAGACTTCACTCCTGGGAAAAGATCTTCTAAAGTAGTAAGTACTACTGAATATCTAGAGTTAATACTGAAATGTATGATAATATTATTTACGTTTCATGTCTTTTATTGTGAAGTTTCTCTTTAACAATTTGAAATACAAAACTAGGGCTGGAACTTTTAGCTAAGGCTTGCTTATTAAGCATAGACGTAGCTGGGATGAGAGAGGATGCAAACTCTTTAAATCATTGTGTGTATACACGAGGAAAATTACTTAACTTTCATTCCTGGGTTAAAGAATTATTATTACGTGTACGACAGGTATGATAATTAGGCAAAATATTCTTATCACAATATCGTGATAACTTGTTCTTGATAAACTAAAAATATTTCTTCAGATATCATAATGAATTACCGATCATATCCTCTTGTCTCTCAGTGGTTTCTCAACTTTTTAGATAAAAACTTTTACTAAAATTTATATTTTACTTACTACCTCAGATATGCCTACTTATTACTTGACTATTCTCCAAGGGACCCTTTGAAGTAAACCCGGACTTGCTTTTACTAAGTTTCAAAAGTTTGGGCTTTCGTATTGACAACTTAATAGAAGCTTACCAGAAGGAGAAATGGATTGTGTTTCGGGTTTACGTAATATTGTTTCTTGCGTGGCTGGGGCGCCACTGTAAGGTTTGGTTAATTTTGATCAAATTATTGTTTGCTACGCTAATTATCAATTTACGAAACAAAGCGAATTCTCCATTTTATTCGTTTATCTTATTTTCCTCTTCTGTCTGTATTTCTCTGTAAAATCTTTATTCAAACAACTTTCAAAACTTAAAGTCCAACAAAGAGCGAATATTGAAGTTATAAAAACTACTGGGTAGATTTTTTTCTGATTGTTTGTTTCTGAAAATTTTTGCTACGCTAAGAAATATAATTACGTGTATAAAAATCACTTTTAAACTTAAAAGTGTAATAATAAAATTAGCTTATTCAAGCACTTTGTGGTTTTCTTACGCAACTTAATAGGCAACTCAACAGATACTCATATTTTCCAATAAACATTTATGTAGAAACTTTTTCAATACAGTTAACTTAAAAAATGTTTCATTGATAGTTCTAGCTCGTGTTTATGCCAGAAAATAATATTTCAGTTAGATCAAATAAACAATCAGTTTATCGTGCCAACTAAACTTGCCTTATCTAGCCGGAAAAGGAACTTGTACTTGTCAGAATATGGCGTCGTAAAAGTCACGCGGGTTTACAAAGCCTTTAATAGAGACAATAAACTGCGCTAGAACGCTAAATTGTTGGCACCTTTGTTAAAGTGGCACGAAACAGGACTTGTTGCTTGGACAGTCTTGCCAAAAGTATCGAACAAACGAAAAACTACAATTTATTAGGTACATTAATTTCTATCTATTTCTATTCTATATTATTCTATCATTAATACAACTATAAATTAAGATCTTGCTTAAATTGTCAAATTTTAATGATAAATATTTGTTTAATAAACATTAGGATGAATGATTTCTATAATAAAGTTTCCAAATGAGAAGTTTTATTTTTTTATTAAGTAAAACAAAGTGTCAATAATTACGCTTCAGCCAGTAATATCCCGCTACTGGGCTTAATCCACCACGCTGCTCCAATGCAGGTTGGCGGATATATTCCCTAATATGAGTAACGATCGTGATGTGTTTATGCAGTCCTTGTGGGTCAATAATTATATTAGTTTGAAGTAATTTCGAGGCTTAAAAATATTATGTAGCTTTTTAATTGATAAAATAGAATCATCATATAATTGAAGTTAAAAAATATATTTCCGGTCAATCTTTGACGACATTAAAATATTGTGATGGTATAATTTGCTTGATATATGTAAGTAATCATCTATTATAAAAAAAAATTACTTCCCATTTTTCAAAGCTCTTTTTAATACATCGTTAAAGTTTGGCATACAAAGTCGTAATAAAGAGTTGAAAATCCAAGTTTTTGGCACCTCGACACAACTAGCACAAACCAGCACTTGTTGCTTGGTCAATGCTGCCAAAAATATGGAGTTGACTTGGATTTTACAACGAAGTATTAACTTTATTAATTTCTATATTATATAGATAATTTAAAGCCTTCATAACCTTAAGATTATGTTAAACAACCAATCTTGACGATAACACGTGGCTGTACATCGCAGGCATTTAAGGATCGTCGTATTGTTTATAGTGGAAGTATCAAGTAAAATAGACACATAGAAATACTACTAGATACTAAATAGAATTAAGAAACCTTGAATATCGATCGAAACAACATTATCACTATTACGACAAAACTGCATATTGTCAACCCATTCCATTTTGATTCTTACCTTAGAACTTTCCATTGTAAGCACACGCATATACTGGTGTAAAAGCAGGTCCATATATAAATACTATAAATAGAACCCAAGAGTTCCACCAAACAGACTTTCGAGTTTACGGGAATAATCCTATCTAGATACGATGCGGACAACTTCAGTATCATTTCTTCTAAGCCTAAAATCTTGTCAAAGCCCGAAAAGTCTTCGGGCAGTTTAAAGTCATAACACCAAAACTTGTTGAAAGCTTTGCTAAAGACCTACGACGTAAAATACGAAAATTCCCTAAAATAAATGATGGATTGTTTCTTAATTTCATTCATTATCAAACTGCCTCTTGTAATAATTATAAGCCTGAATTATAATTCAACTCCACAAAAATAATTTATAAGATAAGAAAATAAATGAATAATTAAAAATTAGATATAAAATAATTAAAAATAGATCTTAACACAGCAAAAGATTCCAGAATAATGACCTCCAACAATGTTTTACATGTAAATATTTTTATTTTATATTGAACAAGGACTTACCGCGATGCCTGTCTAATAGACGCGCAAAAATAAACTATAATTAATGATTACTAACCGACAGTTGGGAACACAAAATATTGTGATAGATTTAATTTTTTTTTTTTGTTATTATGTCTTTATACTGTCCTTGTCCCTGTGTGGCGGTACGGTAGTAAAGAATATAGCCACCCCCTCTCTTCCCGTGGGTGTCGTAAGAGGCGACTAAGGGATAACACAGTTCCACTACCACCTTTAAACTAATAAAGCCGGCCGAAGGCGGGATAGCCATTTAACTGCTGGCTTTGAAATACACAAGCCGAAGACGGGCAGCAGCGTCTTCAGTGCGACAAAACCAGCCCTGCGGTCACCAACCCGCCTGCCCAGCGTGGTGACTATGGGCAAAACACATGAGTTTGCGGTATTTTTGGCGTGAACTTGTGAAGGCCTGTGTCTTTGTCCCTGTACCGGCCAAAAACTCATGGAGCCATAGTCTTTAAAGAATAATAAGAAGAAGATACTGTCCCTCATAACGTTTCTGCTTTATATTTATTGGTACTTTTTGTTAAAATGCAAATGTGTCAAATAAATATTTCAGAACAACCCAGAAATAATAATATTCAATATCACTATTGACTTTTCAGTGGCTTTTTATATTGTGACGTTGGAAACGGGTAAAAGAAATAAAACGAACACAAGTATCAATTGACATTTTAAAGTTAAGAGTACGTTTAGTAAATACCGAACAAAACTTTTGTCTTCATTTTGAAACACAGACACGAATAAAAAAAAATTGAAAGTATACTTATGAAATAAAACTTCACCAACTGGATTATAAAAATGTATGTCATCAGTCTTACTAAAAAAAATACTATTTTATATTTCTTTAAAATAACTACATTTCTCCATGTAAAGGCCTACGCTGGCTAGGAGTCTGGATTTTATTGAGGTACCTATCGTACTCGCAAGTTTTTAAATGCAAAATTTGCAATTTAATAATTTTTACTTTATTTGTTTTACTTATTATTGTACACCCCGATAATTATTATGAAGAAACTTTAATAGACTCCCACAAGCTCTCTTCTTGAATGTCGTAAAAAATAATTGGTGTTAGTGTCAGGCCGTACGTACAAATAGACAGGCAAAAATTAAAAAAAAAACGTACAATTTTTGGCTGCACTATTGACTGATTGCTTCTGATCAATGGTGTACAAGATTTTTTTTAAACTTCTTTAATATACATAATTCGATTTTTCACTGCTTTATTATAATCACAGAGTAATCTTTTGTATAAAGGAGTGTCCCGAAGTCTATTGCTAAAAGCATACAGCTAGACAGCTTAAATATTGGTTACATACTAATGCAAGTTTTTATTTTAATTCCAATCGATAGTTATAATGGGCCTAATAAATGTAATATACCTGGTGTCAGAACCTTGCACACAAACTGCGTGTATCTGTCAGCTGTACTGCAGCTTTAAATTTGACAAATTGCTTAATTCACAATTATGCAGGAACAAATCAATCCATGTTTTTTTTTTATGTAAGGCATTTGTATATGTTTGCAAATTAAATGAAACCCCTTTTTGTATAATACCTACAGATTCAACATCCTACATTACTTCAGCCTAGATGATAGCTCTAGACAGTTTTTTTACTAGATCTAACGATTCCTTAAAAACTCAAAAGTATTAATTATTTTTTACTAGCGACCTGCTCTGGCTTCGCACGATTGCAAAAGCTATCAGTGTTCCTCTACTATATTATGCATGTATTATACATATAAACCTTCCCCTGAAATCACTCTATTTACTAAAGAAAACCGCATCAAAATCCGTTGCGTAGTCTTAAAGATCTAAGTATACATACAGCGGGAAGCGACTTTGTTTCATACTATGTAATGATTATCATTATTATTTTTAATTTAATTACTGATGAATTACATTTAGTTTACGACTACTTAATGAATACTGTGTTTGTCACCAAAGGCAATAACAAATATTGCCATGAATGGTATTTGGAACAGTGACCTGTAATGCATTGACCTGATCGTATCCGTCAATAAGAATGCCACAATGTAGGTTACTGTATTTTTATATTAATTATACGTATCTGTATACTTATGTGAAAGTATATAATAATATTTATCAACCACAATAGCCTTGGCTCCGCATCTTATGATTATATTCATATATGATATGATATGATTCAATTCATCTTTATATTTTATTTTGTACTAGAAGTTAAAATAAATAATCACGAATAATCCTAATATTGCTGGAAAATGTGCAAATATATCTGGACCTAACATAAGTGGGACTATGACGAATAAAACTATCCTACATCTTATTGGACGATGAAGCCCTTGCTAAGCAGAAGAGATAATTTATTGGCTATTATAGTACAATAGATAGGTTTTATAATTATGTACTCAATACGGCCTAATAATGCGTCATTTAAAAAGAATATGGGTACGTAAAATGTATATATATGCGTTTGAGGTATAATAAATAGCATGTTCCCTACATGTTGTAGCAAAGTTTTAACCCTATTGACCCTGTTGTCCTGACCTTAGGCATCTCGTGGAATGCGGAGCGATATAGTGCTTAACCTGAAATTCATCTGAGGTTAATAGTGCTTAGGAGACATTGCCTCTGAATAGATGAATACTCTTTAACCACAGACGGTAACAATAAACCTACAACAAATTGTGGATGATAATATAGAATAGTCTTTAATGAGAAGTAAAACTTTCCTTTATGTTTGAATTATCATATCACATCTCTAGTCAAAACTCAAGCTTACTAAATGTTTATGAACTGACATTCCTTGTAATTGCAATCTACAAATTTGTATGTATGTATTTTTCAATGCCATATCATAAGAAAATAAAAAATAAAATTGTCAAATATTAGGGTCACCCTTATTATTTAGGGGTATGAAAAACAGATGTTAGTCGATTTTCAAACCTGCTCGATATACATTCAAAATTTCATAAAAATCGGTCCAGCCGTTTCGGACGATTTCAGTAACAAACACCGCGGCATGAGAATTTTATATATTAAAAGAATGTAAAAATGATATTCATTCATTTCCAAATAATAATAAAAAACGAAAATGTCACGTTTCAACGTTGAAATTTAATCATAAAAAGTTATTAGCCGAGTGTGTATTGTTATGAAAATTTTTCCATATTTTAATAGTGCCAGGAATTATTGAATTGTTGAGTCCTTGATTACCAATCAAGCGAAACACGTAAATATTGATTGATTGATTATCTTTTGTTGGTTTAATTCAATCGAAATGTTTTAAATCGCTATGTTTACCTGTTAATGTAAATATTTTTACTGCAGCTACGTAATGGCATTTGACATCTGGGGGCACGGTAGTGCCCCCGCCAAGACGAGCCAAAAAAAAAAAAAAAAAAAACGAAAAGCACTACCTATCTTTTCTCGAAGTGCTTCGTCGTTTTTTTGAACCCCCATAACTTGGGTTTGGATTATACTAGATAAACAAAATTCTCGGAATATAATGTCAATAGTGAACTTATTAAACATATAAAGTTTCAATTACATAGCTCTTATACTTTAGATTTTATTGATATCTAAAAAACCCCGATTTCGTCACTCACTGATGATCATCAAAATTCTTAGAGTACTTCCTGAAGTCCCAGAAAGCTGAAATTTGGTATGTAAGCTAGTATTAGTACACAAACAAGAAAAAAATTCTAAAACTTGGAACTTTTACCCCCCAACCCCTTAAACTAGGGGATGGAAGTTTGTATGAGACTTCCGCAAATTTTGATGCTAGAGGTCTGAAAATTGATATAGGGACTCCTAGTTACTCCTTGTTATAAATAATAATAATAAAATACATAAAAAATAAAAATCGGTTATTAGTTTAGGTCGAAAATTTACATTGTGTAATTTTGGTATTTAAGTTTTGGCGGAGGTCCGTTTGCATATCAGTTCAACATAAAATCAAAAACAGCGTGCTTAAACCGAATATGGTGAAGATTGGATGATATTTATGGTATAAAATGTGTCGGAGGTAAAATGCAGCTATAATATTGTCATAAGCAACTTACAAAAAGAAGTGAAATCCCTCCAAAAACATTTTCATGTAAAATGTTGCCAAGACGAGATCATATGGCTCGCACTGTCAAAAAGTTATCAGATCTCATGTAGAGCCAAGCTTCTAACTCTACATGTCCTAACTCTACAAGCCCTAACTTCACAAACTCTACACCTTAGTCAAAATATGTGGCTTGGCCGTTTCGTTATTACCGGCTGCCGGTGTTGTAGATGACGACTTTCCTGTCTCATTTATATATATATATATTCTCTTTTTATTTTTATTTTTATTATATGTATATCAATTATTCTTCTTCTTTTTATTTTTTCTTTAATAGAACTATTGTATAACAGAAAAGTAGCGAAACGGCCAAGCCACATATTTTGACTAAGGTGTAGAGTTTGTGAAGTTAGGGCTTGTAGAGTTAGGACATGTAGAGTTAGAAGCTTGGCTCTACATGAGATCTGATAACTTTTTGACAGTGCGAGCCATATGATCTCGTCTTGGCAACATTTTACATGAAAATGTTTTTGGTGGGATAATTATTATCTACATATTAATATGTGAAGCAAAAACTTCGTACTTTTTAGGAAAATAGCGGGGACGGAGGAGTATGAAATTTCGCACACTTATAGTTTAAATAAAGAAGGAGTGCATAGAACTATTTTTTTTGACTATCCATTAAAAAAAAACGTAAAATTAATACAAAAAACAATACACACACTATCTACTTGCATTTTTACTCTTTTGTTTAATGTTCAAACTTATAATTTAAAATAAATGGGCGACCACTAGTTTTTAGTAAATACTTTAATATCAACGCAGTAGAACAGCATAGGATGGTATTATGAAAAAGTTTTTCGTTTATACAAACTTTGCCCTGACAATAACGACCAAAATAAAAATTATTCAATTTGATACAGTCGTCCGGAAGTTATGCGCGTATATGCATTTCGTATGTTTATTTATATTTCTATAAATTCGCAGTTTTTACTAAACTAAATAAACATTACAGAGGCAATGCAGCATGTTTCGATGCTGCAATGCTGATATATTCTCATTTACTCGACCAACGGTTAATTACATCGCTGTTTTTCCGCAACGGGTGGCCGTGGTAAAACAAGTTTATACATCGTCCTATAATTGAATCTTCTGAAGCATCGATTTTTTATCTTTATGGCAGTGTTAAAGTCGGGCTAATATTGTATCTTATACCTTAATGTAATATGTATATAAAGGCGAAAGATTGTGAGAAATCTTCTTACCTGGTTGTAATTAAACTTGATACGTAGATATGTAGCTGGAGATTCATGCATTCAGCCTATATCATACCACTTATAGGCCTCTTTCTCCACGTAGGAGACGGATTTCCCAATCCGTTAATCCGTCATCCATAATCTGTAATCCCGTCCTCAATTCAACACGCTGATGACTAGGGAATCAGAATAACACATAGGTTACTTTTTCTTCTGACATTCCCACGGAATCAGAAATTACGCAGATAAAACCGCGAGGTTCAGCTAGTCTTAAATCAAAGGCTTAAAATAAATATTAGATTTAATATTGCGATAGCCGTAGTATAGGGGCGGGATAATTGCATTTTATTGTTATAAAATCATTTAGGCTGTGTTTATTTTGTCCCTACTAACGATATAAACGTGAAAGTGGTTTTGTCTGTATCTCTGCAAATCTGTTTACGCTGCCGTGTCTTTTTAGATCGATCGAAATGAAATTTAGTCCATATAAGACGTGATAACAAAGGGACATACGATACCTCTAACCATTTTTTTTATTTGTTTTATTCTTTTCAAATGACCGTTATTATGTTAGTTGTTGATAACTTATACGAACTTTAGTATCTAACAATTTAGCAGGACATTCGGATTAGTCTCAGGTTATTTTTGAATAAATTTAACTACTTACATTTGACTTAATGATAAAATTATAATTAAACAAAAGAATTATTCAAATAATAACGATTTCCAAACTCACATATTATTCGATGTAGTAGTTATAATCTTTCTTCTTCTTTAATATCAAAAGTGATGTCATTATTAAAATTATTACACTTAAGTGTATTTGAATTTATTATATTTTATTTTGACATATGATAATTTATTAATTTATCATTGACATTTATAATACTGGTATTAACAAGATCAGTAAAACACGTAGATTTATTCATTTTGATAGAGCTAGTCTAGTTTATTTTATTTTATTCCGGTTATTGAAATTTATAATGTCTTTTATAAAATACTAAAACTAGATATTTTTATTTTTATTCACCTACAATGTTTTATTACAACATTTTCATACTTAAAATCTTTCAAACTTAATCACTTCGGCCTAATATAGTCCACTGTTGTACATAGGTCTCCAGAAGTTCGCGCCAAAAATGGCGTGAACTCGTGTTTTGCCTATAGTCACCACGCTGGGCAGGCGGGTTGGTAAATATTCTAAGCTTTTTTCATTATATTTTCATACATATATGACAAATTTTGTGTCAAATTTAATGTTTACCTTTACCCTTATAATCTTTCTTATTGTTGTAATAAGCCTATTATTAACTAGGGCATGACTAAGCTAGACTCAGCTTACTAATCTCCCGCTCTTAATTAGGGCTAACAGTCACATTACGTTGATGTAAAACATGTGTTAAAAATCGGATAATACACGGTTCGATACCTGGATGTGTGATAAATCATGTGTAATGTATAACTTATTGTAATAAATTATACGTATACAATATGTGATGTACAAGTCTCTTGAGACGCAATTTTTTTAAATTATATCGAGTTTATCGTGAGTTACGTATCATGTGTACGTAAATAATGGCTAGATATATGTATGTTTATAAAATAATAGTCTTCAGTGGGTTTCGTTAGAACTTATTGCAATAATTAATCTTGGAGTTAGATAAATTGTGTTATTATTGTAATGTGAAACGTGAATTTCAGTATTTCGAAATGGTTGTCTAAGTAGTAACTCGATTTATTATTTTACTAAGACTCTATGTGTGTACACGTATTAAATATAAATATTTTAATTTGATTTAAGAACATATTATATAAGTTAGTTATAAAACAAATTTATTTTTATTTAGCAAAAGGTTTACTCTTAATAAACAATTTTTATATTATTAAAATTGCTTATCATATAAGTTAAAACGATTAATTGGCAGAAATCAGATAGGAAATAACGAAATCATTATAGTTCTATAGCCTTGTGTCTAAAAAATTTAACTCCAATAGTAAAAGTGTTTGCAACTGGAGTTATTTTCGGTCCCGAGAGACTCAAATCCGGATCAAACGCTTCGATCCCGCGCTGTACAGGAGCGGTATTAGCTTCAGCTTTATAGATTAGCTATGCGCTATCAGACACTTAAAATAAACGATGAATTAAATTGGAAAATAAATTAGGGGATTCTTTTTATGGAGTAAATTAACGATGGCTTTAGATATATGAGTTCGTTTCTAAAGAGACTTATTTGTTAGATTGACCGTGTATATTAGTCATAAATATCTGGTATTAACACTTTCATCGGATTAAAAAGCTACCTAACATAGGTTTAACTATACTGTAATATTTGTAAGTACACATTGAACATAATTTACCTAATTTTGTTGTAATTATTTAAGGAATAATAATAAACGAAATGATATATTATAGCTTGAAAATTCACAAATGAATGTCTCGAGCTACAAATAATAAATTAATGTATAAAAACATTAAACACTTGTAAAGCTAATTAATGGTAAAAATTTCAAGGTAATAAAAATACAGTAAAACAATTTACAGCGTATATTAATACTGATCTTGACTTAATTTTCAAGTCACTTGAGATCTCTTAAAGCATGCAAGTATGGATACTTGAACTAGTGCATTATATTTTACATAGCGTATGTTTTGCATTTTAATTTAAACGTTATAATTAGTTCATTTTTAGCTTCTGCTTTTAAGGGGTCATCTGTAACGTACGCTTATTTATCCGGACTTGCATATTCCAAATAGCTTATCTATATAAATCATGTGACCATTTATTTTGATAGTTTTAGTAATCTTATAATTTAAATCACCCTTAGGTGATCACAATTCACAATATTACAATCAACAATATAACTTATTTTTTATAAGTACATTATGAGTTATCTTCTACATCTAAGATTAAAGGCAACTAATGAAATTTGGCTACAAAATTTGAATTGAAAATATTATTGTTAAACATGATTAGAAGCATCAGTTGATCACTCATTGTTGATCGTACTTGAACAATTAAAGCTTTATTTATATAAAAATAGGTATGGTATGGTATGGCTCACCTGATGGTAAGCGATTACCGTAGCTCATAGACGCCTGATATTGATGATAGAACGACAGAAGCATCGCAAGCGCGTTGCTGACCCTACATACCCAATCCCCCCCAGAAGCTCTGATCACAATACTTACCAGCATCAACACAATACTGCTTGAAATAGTAATATGGTCTTCTGTAAGGAGCAGGAAATTTCCTGCTGTGACCTGCCTCAGTTAAAAAGCTTTACAATATAGTGTAAAAACAATGTTACAGTAATTAAAACTACATTAGTTTTACATCAATTGCAATTATAATCACTTAACGCATTTAATCATCTCAAAAGCGCACAATGTTGTTATTATTGACTCATATGATGAATATAAAATGTATATCAAACCTTAACGGAACGTAATAAGAGTGCAGAAGAATTTCAAACATAAATAACGCTTAAAAGATATATTAAAAATATTGTGGCACAAAGTCGAAAGTCCTATATACATCAATGACTTAAAACCTTCATAGAATGTGATGCCCTGCTATCGTGTGTACGACATGTCTCGATATTTTGTAGCCATATTCGTTAACAAGCTCTCATATTATGACACTGACGACCATGTGTACTTGCTAATATTCTGATATAGGATTTCATGGTGGCAAAGATCAATAACTAAATGTTCTATAGTAAAATACAAGAGCATGGGATATTGAATATCATTATTAGATAGCTCCATCAATCATTGCCTAATATATTCTACT
Organism: Melitaea cinxia; assembly: GCF_905220565.1. Taxonomy (NCBI): domain Eukaryota; kingdom Metazoa; phylum Arthropoda; class Insecta; order Lepidoptera; family Nymphalidae; genus Melitaea; species Melitaea cinxia. The sequence continues at coordinate 11,452,826 of NC_059406.1, forward strand.
ACTTCAGTAATTTAATCTAATATTAAAGTACAGTCAATGAATTTGTTTGTTAGTATGTCATAATACTTTTATTATGAATATCTATTAGTCTGATTACATAAATAAAAAAAATGTAATATGCCTGTTTATAGAAAGAGGTTTTATCATACAAATTGTTGTGCTAGTGCTCATAGAATGGAATAATAACGGTTATCGCGTTTGCAATCTAGTTGTAAATATTCCTGAATATAACATATATAATTTTGTAATATATAAAAGATCTACCATAGTATTAAGAATATTATAGCTTGGTCAACAAAAATAATTGTATATAAAACATGGTCATGAAATGAAATTCGTAACAAATGAAGGAGTGCTTTTCTCATGATGGTCTCTCAGACTCGGCTCTTAAAAAGCTCATATGGGTAATATGGAGCAATATGGAGCAATGAAATGAAAAACTTACACACTTTTCTGTAGAGAGTAACCTGAGATGTTTGATTGAGCAGATAAGAAATAAAAACTTATATAATTATCGTTTAATATATTTCTGCAGAATATAATAAATAATATAAAAACATAAACAGGAGAATACGACCTTTCACGAAAAATGTATCAATTTCGTTCTGTTTACATTTTGCCTTTCTCTGTTAAAATATAATTGCCCTGTGACCGTTAAGCCTTCAAATTTCTAAAAGACCGATGCTTTATTTATTTTATTGGGTAATCCTAGCTTCATGCTTTTATTACAAAAAAATAACTTTGATATTTAAGGATATTTCAAAAGATTAGTTAAAATACCTTAATATTGAGGGCGATTCCAATTAAATTTATTTATTTATTAATTATTATTATTTTTTTTATTTATTTATGGCGAAATTGATTGTAACTGCTATGAGATACTGTTGTTATATTTATTAGTTTATTATATTATATTAATCAAATGTATATATATGTATTGCTTGTAAGTATTAATGTGTAGATATTTGTATGTAAGTTTATTACAATATAACTGCACCACCTACCCGATCTTCAAATAAATAGTATGCAATCCTATTTCGGGTTGTCTGGAAGAAATGGCTAACTAGCCATAAGACCGCCTCTTGTACTACACGTCATGCTTAAGTTGTCTGTATTATTATTATTTTGTATTTGCATATTGTGGTGTACAATAAAGAGTAAATAAATAAATAAATATTTTTTGCCAACTTTCTTGGCACTATGCCTCAAAATAAAGGCATTCTCTGTTTACATTCACGTCTTATGTACGGATATTTCTTCTTTTTGGTTGAAACAATACCTAAATACGCCACATTTTAAATACTTTCACGCAAATAATATTGAAATCAATTATCCTTTATTTCATTTTAATACTTCATTATATACATTAAGCACAAAAGTTGCGTGATTCAATTATTTTAAATGATAATTAACTAATTAATTAAAAATTAATTTAATTGTGTTAAACATTGTTATTTGTTTTATTAAATTTTTGTTTTAGTTTTAAGAAATTAATCATATGTCTTATTGTTTAATGTTTTGTTTTTAATTTAAATAACACTATCTTACAGATGCTTGACATATTTAAAACTAATTGTAATACTTATATCATAATAGATATCTAAAGAATAAACATTTGGAATTCAGAATTAATGAGATCCAAATGAGATCAATACACGATTGGTTAACATGAGCGCTATGTAAATGAATATTACGTTCCTTACAACAATTCTCAAGAGATGTGGTTATTTATACACTATATACTATATATATGCACATAAAATGTCTGTAAATTAAAACTTTTTTATCATCATTTAACTTGCATTTCGTAGGCATTTATTTTTTTAAGTAATAAAAATATATAAACAATATATAAACATACGTAACTAATTTATATAAAGTCGGCACTTTAAATATAGCAATAAAAAGTAAATGTTCCAAAAATAACTTTAAAGATCCTTAAAATAGCGAAGCTTTTTAAAATTAAAGCAACATGTCCCAAGCTTAGTTCTGAGAACAAATGGACAGGCTATTCCATTTCATAATATAGACGACGTAATTTATTAAATCAAATTAGTAGCTCTAAGGTCTAGGTCGTAAATCTGGACTAGAACTTAGTATAATCTGTTTAAACAACGAAGGACTCGCAAATATGCATGTGTGATGAACAAACAAACCCTCAATCCTTATTATCATACATAACGAGTGCTATATCAAATGCTACGTTTAAATTATTTAGTACTGTTCCAGGGATAATCGACAATGATTGTAGGACACTAAAAGTCACTTTGGAATGTTCAATTCACTTAAACAATTTTTTTATCAATTTTAAACGAAAAGCATTTTGTTTTAACTGTATATTACGTCATGGTTTTTGTAACTGATTGCGGATCGACTTTATTTATTGTTAAAAAATCTCAAGTATAAAAGTGTGTTGAAAAAAAGTGTGTGTGTAGTTATGAACGCACGTAAGAAGTTATACTTCATTGGCTAGCTAACTTCACGTTGCTAACTAGTTCTTCGTTGACTCACTAACTTCAGGGTATCGCTTTTTTTTAATTTACTCTCACCATTTTTCCCTAACGCGCCAAAAGAAACATAACTTCAAAAAGGTATCGGTTTTGATAACGAAAAGATATATTTTACTTTCGCAATTTTTTTTCCAGAAAAAAATATTTTACACTAGTGCAGCAGCCTATCACATAAAAAATCAACTATGGCTTAGAATTTCTAAAAGCATTTATTTACATTATTGCTTAACATTTGCGTCAAACGTTACAGCAATGAGCCCAATCGATAGAAATAGTCGTGAATCGACTCTTACCAGAATATCTGATGTATTGATTTAATGAATACAGCAGCTTTTTGCTATTTAAGCAAGAACTATTTCTACATATATATACATAAACATACTTAATTTTATATAAATTAACTTATGTTTAAGGATATTGTATAATTTAAATAAATATTAGATGTCGATAAACATCAATCGAAGTGGAAAATAATCTTTTACTACTACAAATACAAGATATAGACAATGACAGATTGACAATGATATATGTATTTACAATGAGTCTTACTGGTACTTCACAAAATATATATATGTAACAAATCCACACACGTCTCGTCTATCGATCTGACATCATTTCCTCTATCGCACAAGTAGAAGTTGTTCCTTTGGGATTTTGATGGAAATATCGAAGTATTCTTTGGATTATTGCAATTGTTATCTATTTCGATATTATGTATCATATTGTTTTATCATTAAATTTCAACATTTTTACTATTTTCATATTTACATACATATATTATTCTTCTGTCTTAAAAATAAATTATGTTTTTTTTATATAATTTCACGTCGAAGATTGAAATTTTCGCTTATTTTTATTTTTAATAAAAAGGTAGTTATTTTACAATTGAATTTAAAGAAAATAGATAATTTATTCATGTCAAAATTTTTAAATATTTTTTCTAAACTAATTTCTTCGAAATTAATAAGTCGTTTGACTTTTCAACAAAATGCGTCGTCACGAAGTCTCTTTCGTATTTCCATAATACAAGGCTCATTTACCTAATTTAGCAGTCGATGTAACCAAGGGTCGGGAAGGACCCTAGCGTTAATATATTGAAGTTAGAGGGAAAATTGCACGTTATAAAAAAAATTAGGGTGCAGATAGAGTTACATTGGAATTTAATGTTAATGAAATGTCAATAGCATTTTGTGACCTTTCTATGTTTTTGGGTGAAGTATTTCTGTTGCCATTCTATTTATTGAGTTAAGTCGTTTAAGTCCAGGTGTTGAGACCGCGTCTTGGCAAACGCAGTGTGAAACGTTCTCCGGCTCGCTGGACCGACGATCTACGTAAGATTGCCGCTGTAGGCTGTAATGAGGATTGCGGAAAAACGGGATGCCTGGCGCGAATTTGGGGTGGCCTATAACCAAAAGTGCACCGCAATAGGCGTAGACTGAATTATTGTATTTTTTTTTATTTTACTGCTTTTATTTCAATTAATTTTTATCAAATGAAAACGATTTTACTCATAATAAAAGATCAAGTCTGCAACAAGTAAAAATCTAGCACTAGGATCAAAATAGCTCTTGTAGAGGTAGTAATAATTTTTGGAATATGCTTTAAAAAAGAGTAACATGAAGATCCAACCTACATCGTGTGTAAATTTGAACCAACATAATTACGTCATGCTATAAATCATCTTAGTCCCCATGGACTCCATTATTTTACTTAAAAACCTCATTCATGTTCTAGACGTGGATAAGGAATCTAAATTGTGTCACTTTTTGAATAATGACTTCACTTAGTATTAGTGGTTAGTATTAGTTGTGTATGCTGTGTGGTTACGGCAGTAAGAATATAGTCGTCCCCTCTCTTCCAGTGATTGTCGTAAGAGGCGAATAAGAGATAACACAGTTCCACTACCAATTAAAAAACCGACCGATGGCGGGATAACCATCCAACTGCTGGCTTTGAAATACACAGGCCAGAGACGGGTAGCAGCGTCTTCGGTGCTATAAAGCCAGCCCGGTGATCACAAATCCGCCTGCCCAGCGTGGTGACTATGGGCAAAATACGTGAGTTCACGCCATTTTTGGCGCGAACTTAAGGAAGCCTATGTCCAGCAGTGGACTGTATTAGGCTGAAATGATAAATGATGAATGATGATTAATTGTGTATTATGTGTGCTCCCGGACCCTTTGCATAGAAGGAAATCCTACTGCGGCCGTTTATTGTCAAGCGTTTATTTTATATTTATTCATTAGAAAAATGTACGTTGTTATGGGACATCTCAAATGATAGAAGTTAGCTATTCTTTACATCAATGGTTACATGACATATTGTGCTTTCATCGAGTAACAGTAGCTTAAAGTATACTAACAGTTCAATAGCGCAACAGAGCCATATTATCTGTGTAATTATTATTACAATAATAACTAATAGTTTTCGTTTATAAAACACTATAATGAGCTATGTTGTGTAGAGATTGAAAAATGCAGATAATTCTTATTTTTTTCTTTTCTATAAGTAATTTTAAATACATGGACACAGTTATAAAGAGTAATAAAAGTTGTTAAGTAAGCAACAACACAAAATCTTTGACATAAAAAGTCACATTAGCTTCGTAAATCCGATCGCGTGGAAATAGGGACATTATTTTTCGAATAATGAAATATTTCATTGTAATACCGTTTCGTTCTTACATTCCTATAAGAATATCTATACACAAAAAGCCCATTAAATAAATTAAATCCTTATAAATACTAAAAATCCAGTCAAAATATGACGTTAATGTATATAACAAAGGTTCATAAAATAACAAATCGATCATGATGTTTCTAACATTTACTTATTAAAGAAAATATAATTATATTTCAAATATGATTCTGCCAATGATTAATAAATTAAATTACAAAATTGCCGACATTTAGGTAATTCTTATAATTAGCTAATCTTATAAAACCATTTTATGAGACTACGTAACGCCTTTAACTTACAAATTTCAAAATTATTTTCATTTAACGTCTACAATGTATTAATAACTTCTTAGATACTCAACAACTATAAGTAACATTAATTCCTTCATTAATTGATAAACGATGAATATTTTGAGACTATCAGAATGATATTGATAAACACAAAATAATTCAATTCTTAAGACTATAATAGAAATTTAATCTTTCATTAGATTTAAACACTTCTTACTTAACTCTTACTGATTCGTAAATGAATAGTCTTATGAAATATGTAAGTATGAATAGCCTTATTCTGTCAATTTTTTTTATTATGATACATTTTTTTATATCCACAGAAGTGAATGAATGTATTTTATTCTATAGTAGAGTACGTACTAGTTAGTACGTATATTACTATAAGTCGTTTGAGCTCGACTGGATTAAATAACGTACTACAGCGTAAAGTAGCCGCTACTATTACTACGATTCATGTGATGTGTGAAAGAGGTAGACGACGGCAATGTTGACTTTTTTCTAGTTTACCCTTTACCACTTTAATCAATAAGATATTTGTGGCTACTCTATAATATTCGATATAGGTACGTATTAATACCATTGAAATTTTGTATATTTAATATTTTCTATATTTCTAGTTCACGACAATATTGATCGGTTTAAACTATAGTAATATCCCAAGACTGCAATAACCATTTGCACCGCTAGGTCATAACCGTTCTCTCTTGTTTACATAACGATAATATCTAAGTAGATTAGACTACGCCTCTGAGATCTTAAAGCGTTACTTTGATGTCAAGTTCCGTAAATATAATTCTAGAAAAGAAATAAAACGAAAATCTTATTACCGTTTATAAAACAGGCCGCTTAAAAGTTTTCTTGTGTCTTTAAAATCTATTTTCAACCGTCTGGGTCGTATTATTTCCCGTTTAAATAGAAAGTCTATATTTTGTCAAAGTACAATGCGCCAACCGTGAATCCGTGCACTTGTTTTATTGTTGATTTTGTTCGTGTGGATATTGTCCGTGTGAGTTTTAAAACTTAGAGTGAAGTTTAGCATACTTTATGAATTACAGATATTCTCTCAATTATATATATTTTTTATTATTTTATAATGGGTTATTAGTATATTGTTTAGTTCAAATGTATCGTTTTGGACATGTAGCGTTGGAAAATTTATATTTAAACCAGAGACACCCTTAACAACGTTTTTATTAAATTTGTATTTCTACTAGTTTATAACTAGTGGTCTACGCACATACTATCATTTCTTATACACACCAGATTCAATTTTTTGAGTAGCTCAAGATACCTGTAAAGATAAAACAAATTTATATTCATCATCATCATCACTTCAGCCTATCGCAGTATATTACAACGGTATAATTAATAATAATACTTAGTTCAGTGTAAATGTTTTTGTTTGCTTAACATTCAATCATACATATCAAATTTCACTGCTTATGGTAAATGTAGTCTGCGAATTCGTTTTTATTTTGTTTTATACTTAAATAGATTACTAAATATTTGCATGTTAAATATATTTTCTCTTTTCATATTCATTAAAATCGTTTTAGTTCAGTGATTGGAACACGTGCGACATATTAACGTATGACATAAATATTAATACAGGAGGCAACGCTCACGTTCCGTAACCAATTATTAATTTACTGTTACCTATAAAGTGGGCTTCTAAGCCCATATTTGTGTGGATTTTGTGGTTTATGATTAAATAAACCCTGATTATAGGGATCGAGATCTTGATTGGTGTAGTAATATAAATGATTTGTTTCTATACATTTTAGGTTGAAATTAATATTATATAAAACTACATGATTATTTGTATAAATCATAAAACGTTTTTAAATAAAATCTGGTTATTTATTTCCGTGATAATTTTAAGGTCATTTCTAAATTAGTTTTAAAAATTGATATAATTTATTAGTTTTAATTATATCATATTTTAATTTACACTGCAAACAGTGTTTACTATGAAGTTGACAAATTTTGTTGTGACGAGCTCACAGGTGGACGTGGGGCGCGGCGTTCGTATTGAGCGACGTCGCCGGCGCGCGCAGTGCCGCCGTAGACAGGGCCCCGGCCGGTTCAGTTACATGCTACCAACGGCCGGTCGAACCGCCACCGCGGTACCCGTAAACAACGCGCCCATGTGCTTGTGTTGTGAAGTGATTTGTTCTCACAAATGGATTTGTTCTACACATAACCCTCGTTAATTAGCCTCACATGATTTTAAAGTAATAATTACGGAAACATAAAAAAAACCTATATTTTATACATGCATAATTAAAACTCATGTCAGCCTTATCTTGTAACATGAATGATTTATAATAGACTTCGTCGTATATACTTATTATTCATTGATAATAATTAATGTAAATTGTATCTATGCCATCCGCGCGGATGCTACGCTCCGTAGCCACATGTATTCGTAGCACGTAGGAGACTCATTAAAACCATATGTTTAAAAGAAATTGTCACACGTATGATTATTTCAAAAATTAAAAGCATTTCAACTTTTAAAGTTTATTTGTAAAAAAATATATGAATTCATTATTAGTTACTTCCGACCCGATATAGAGCGGTGACTTTTATAATTATGGTTATTAGAATACTTTATTATTCATAAACAGCTTTTAATATAGGCTATTATCATCAATTTCATGATATCAATGTTTCTGTAAACTTTATACATATAGAAGATATATTTTATTTCAATGGGATTTAACTTTTTTATGTGTTATTTCATCTCCAAAATGAAACAAATATATTTTCTTCATTTTCGTTTTCTAAAACTCAAAATGATATTTTTTTTTACTCAAAAGTGAAGCAAGCACCGATTTGGAATATAAAGTCTACTGAGAAGAATCTGCAAGAAACTCACTCATTACTTACTTACTTACTCTCGTTTTCGAAATAGGATAGTTGGATTTATAATGTATATATATATCTAAAGAACTAAACTAAAAACATACAAACATAGTTTAAAAGAATTTTTAGCGGAACATTAAGGGATCAAAAGTTTAAATAAATCCTATGAATGATATCACTAAAGCCTGTTTTATAGCGCCTTTTCGAAATCATCGATGCGGCTAAAATGTTCTGATAAAAGTTTACGAAACTGTTGAATAATATCAACGTTTACAGATCGTTACTCTGCGTCACAGTAGGGATGTCGTTAGGATATGTTAGGACACTGTCTCACCAACTCAGCTTAAATTGAGAACACACCGTCGGATATATAAAATGTCACACGGGACATTTACGCTACACAAAGAAATACATCACGTATACCAATTGTGACTATTATTTTACTTTTGACGTGACAACGTCTAATAAATCGATGAACGCCGGCTACGTGCACGAAAAAGGATGACTCATTGTAGCGTTACGCCCAATGTAGCGTTTCGCTCATTGTATCGTTACGTTCATTGTCCCGTTACACCCACTGTACGCTTGCGCCGCATATTTCTCTCTTTCACTCGATTGGCCTATACGTCCGAGGAGATGTTTTGTTATGAAGTTGTCACGTTAAACTATCATTCGTAAATCAACTTTACAGACAACCAAATTTTTTTATTATTATTATTTTTTTTTTTGACAGAAACGTTAGACTACAGATATTATAATTATTAACTTTTCTCTATAGCTAAAAATACATATATAGAATATAGCAAAACATTCAAAAGCAAAAGAGTACAATAACGTCCTTTTCAAATAAATTGTACTAAAAAAAACTAATCAAGCTATGTAAACAAAATTGATACTATTATGATGACTCTAATATCTCGATCTTAGTCTACATCTCACGTAACGATAAATATGTATATCTAGACACATATACATAAACATGCTTTAGAAAGACATTACAACTTCTTTAACAGTTGAGTAAAAAATGATCAGAATAACATGAAAAAATATTTTTTCATTTCATCTAAGACCTATTTATCTGCTTACAGGTTATTAGATTCAATAACATTATACGACTGTTGCAAAGTCTGCATGAAAGAAATGGTTAGAGTTGTAGTATTGTTAAATCTGTAAGTAAAGTATCTTGGGGCTTACTGAAGCTATGACTTGATCTCTTGATGTCTGAAATAAAATATTATCGATAGACAAATATCTTTTCGTCTTGTTTTATTTCGCCGGAGTTTTGCTTTGTTTTTTTTTTTATGATATTTTGTTACACATTTTTTAAATACATTTTAATATTTACGTGAATTTCACTTATTATAATGAAACAATTTACACACAGGTTCCCCTCGTGACCACGGTTGCTGTAAAGTATCCGAAACGTCGGGTATCTAAAAAACTTATTATACCGCGATGAAATCTGAAAAAGTTTTTTTATTACAATATAAATTTTAAACTTATGTTTATTCAAATTAAATAGAAATTCATTTTTAATAACGTTGCGGGAAAGTAAAATATTAAACTAGAATTTAATTAATTCTGTTGCAGTAAATAAAAATTAAGTCACTTTCCTAATGTCTATCGGCCATTTTTAATAATCTATCTTTCTCTGGCTTTGCTTACTTACGTCAAAATTCTATCTCTAGTAAGCAAACTCAGAGAGAAGTAGAGTATTGAAACTAGCCGTACATCAACTAGAAAGAAAGAGAGAGAGAGAGAGAGAGAAAGGAAAGAGATAGATTATTGCAAATTACTTCTTTAACTTAGTAACTATAACAAAGTACATTGCATGAACAACTTTTACTTTATTCAACTAAAAAGCGAGGTGCAAAGACGAATATCTTACTATGAAATACTTGAATCACAGTGTTTCGAATTACAGTAATTACACAGAGATGCAATAATTTATGTTGACGGAACTCGACATTAAAAATGTTTTGTCCGTGTACTTTTAACAGCGTACCCTTTTCAAACCGTAAAATATTCATCACATTTGCTTGTAAAAAAAAATCAGTTGTTACGAAGGAATATGCTGTGGGTCGAGTAAAAACGTTGTATCAGCCGGGAAATGGGTGCTATAATTTCAACGTATTTCTGTTATTAAAACACGGATTTATATTTTGCATTCTTAATGAGAACGTTACCTACGTTATTATTATGTTAGTTTGTCCTATTTTTAGTACCTAATAAAGTCAGTTGTGACACATGTTTTTAATAACTGTGTCCCGTATTTGCTTTGTATCTTTATAAATTATTTTTAATCGTTACATTATTTCTTATTTTTTAATTTATAAAAACCACTCATATGTTACTAAAAGTTAACAAACTTATTGCTAATCTAATGCTTTGTCACACTTCATAACGACAGGTTCGTGAATAATACTAGTAAATAAATATACGTGTGACTTTATAAAATATTCTATATAAATATTATAACCATTATGTAACAAATTATCTAAAGCAATATCACGGTCGATTGGATATTAAAACGCAGAAACACTTTAGTCTTATGTAGCATTGACCTCGGTCTTAAGGAGATTAAATTGCCACTAACCGGGATATCAAGGGCTGGACGGAAGGGGGTGGACCTGCGAGTTGATTGATGATCGATAAGTTCGATACGATGTATTTAACTTCGACAGGAGAGCGGAAAATCTTGCTTTCCGAAGCGTATTTGATTGGTCTTTTTTGTTCGAAGCTTCTGTTACGTAAATGGGTTGTTTTATATATCACTCTCAACTCTACATAATGCTTTAATCAAATATACACATAAAATAATGCATTACTTTGTATTTGGGAGATACAGAGTTACTGCGTGTTCGGCTGGCTTAGAATCGTACATTCAAAACTAGGCTCGGACAAGTGCTCTCCTACTCGCGTATATATATTCATATATTCTATAAAAAATCATCAAATAACCTAATACTTTTTTTTTACTTTAATTACTCCTTACTGAATCCAGTATCTTTTTTAATCACGACCATCAAATAGATATTAAATATATGTTATTATTATTTTATTAGCATTAAATAAATATTATTTTGTTCTAGTGTATCCCAATATACTTTGAACACTTTGCCAAAACGTCATCAAATTATCGATCTGTATACATTTAATCTGATCTATACACAAAAATTAATAATTCTATTTTATTTACAAATAGGTACAAGTAAAAAGTGATTCGGGTTTAAAAGTATTGATTATCATTCATATATTATCTTTTGTGGACAGTTTACTAAGCTTTTAAGTGACTTAATAGGAGAACTTGTGAATCTAATTTTAATAATTCCAAAAGATTAAATAAAGTGAGGTTTAACAAAGTTATAATTTTTGTTACGCGTATTTTATAATTAAAAAACAACCCTGTTGTGCATAATTAAAATGTTTTAGTACGAAATGTCAACGAAGAAAGTACGCACGGGAGTTATTGAAACAAGATATTAAAAGGGTTCTCTTAATCCTTATAGCAAAATGGAATGAATTTCGTTTCTCTAAACCCTTTTATAATGTATATATTTAAAGTACAGTTCAGCTAAAACATGTAATTGAAATAATAAAAAATAAAATATACAATGACATTTAAACTTTCTAATAAGAGTTAACATTATGTTAGTTTATATTGTAAATTAAAAGTCACATACTGTGGTAAATTTTCTGTCTAAACAAGCATATCTCGAAGCCAGACGTATATACAACTCATTAAAAGTTCAATGATTCATATAACTATTTGAAAAAAAAAATCGTAGACTCAACGGAAACATCGCAATACAAATTTCGTTCGTATCCCAGATTGAGGTCAATGTAAAGCCTGAGTCACAACTTCGAAACTGTTAGCGACTACGCCTCATTAGTAAAAAAAAAACTCCGTTACCGCACATCTTACAATGCCTTCATGGCGACTTCCGAGAGTCGCTTTTCTTCAAAAGCACCTACCTCCGGGCGCCTGGTAACGAGAAACCTTTAGAATAACATCCAATATACAGATATCTGTCTTATTTCTAAGTTATAGAATGCAAAATACGTTTTCGATATCATGAAGCTAGCTGTTTCGAGAAATAATTTTATACTATTCTTTCATAATGGAGTTCCATTCAACCGGCGCTCCAGACTCTATTCTGCACCTGATGAAACAGCTGTAGAGTTTTAAAATGTTATAAAATAAAAGTAAAATTTGGCGAATTTAATAAAAAAATTTACATTGTATTTTCGATGTCCTTAGAAAATCAATTACATCATTATGAATCCGACGTATCACTGTTCAGTTCAATAATGACTTACATTTTACAACTTGACACGAATTTATGTTGACCTGACCTAACCTTAACGTTGACCCGAATATAATGTTTGTTCAGACGTTTTGGGTGACGAAAATAGGCGTAGCCGGTTCAGCTCGTTATGAATGTAAAGGGAATTTTAAATTAAAAAATCACTATTCAGACGAAGAACAGTGACAATTGGTAGGTATATATTGTACAGTTGTCTTGATAATAGAAATGAATCTCTTAGTTTTAATATAATGCTTATATCACTAAGACTTAAAAAGGTCTAACTAAAACTAAATGTATATGTATGTAGGTAGACACATAGGAGTAAACAAAGTTAAAATAGTTAAAGTTTCCGTAAATAATGCTCTTTCGATTAGAAAAATAAAATTTTCAAACATTTAACATAGCGAAAGTAACTTTGAGTGAGTATAAAATCTTAACAATCTCCTAAATAACAAATAAATAACTCACATGCATCGCATTGCATGAATCAGTTTTTATTTAATTGCGTACAAAATGTGCAAGAAATATATCTACATATATCTACGTAAAACATGCTAGGGTTTTTTCCAAACTATGTCTTAAATATAATTACTTTTTGTTTTGCTTCGTTAACTAAACAACAATGTTCTTAATTGCCATATTAACACGAAGTTATTATTGTGTGCTATAACAAATATTTAAAACTTTGTTTTTAACTAGGAATTTCCTATCAACTGTATGAACTTGAAGGTTCTTTTTTTGTTTTTTTGTTTTTTATTTCTCATCGAATCGACCTTTGTACTCGTAATATATACGCATAGGACTTACAGTTCATTATTTTACGACTTTCTCTCGAGGGCACTTTGTCAAAAAATTGTTATAAGTGAATAAAATATATCATAATTAAATATAAGTTACAAATAATTTTATGGCATGAAAAGCGTAAACCATGGCATGGCATTCGATATGCAAGAAATATAAAAAAATCAACCTTATCCAGACAAAACACGCTCGCACGCTCTCTCAGAGGGCGTTATTGGGTAACATAATACACAGAGTAAACAATACAATTTCCACCACACGTAAATCATGCTTTACATTATTACTGACGACATACTCACGATCATATCGTACCACTGTAGTTAATTTATGAAACTACCGCGCTGGAAAACAAGCTTTCAGATAACGGTCACGTGGGACAAAGGTTCGAAATCTTGAGACTATTGGTGATAATTTAAAATGAACTCTATTGTAACGATATTGAGTACAAATTTTCAAGTCAAGTCAACTTGATAGGCAAGCAACACTTACACGGTATTACGGTTAGCCGAATAAATTAATGGTTACGCGAAATTGAGTGTTACCTGTGTAATTTGTATTTCGTGCGTAATTGTTTTTGTGTTATTAAAATTAAGTAAATAAATTACAAACTATTTTTCTTTTCTTATTGTTTAAAAAATTGTGTAACTAAAATCTTGACACGTGCTTAGTAATTACATAATGAGGCAACTTTGACTCATAATAATATAACCGTTTTTCCCAACTGTAATTTTATCGTGAATCTTTTTCAATAAAATAATAACTTAATTTGTTCAAGTAAAATAAAAAGCTAAACGTGCTTTGTTTGTAATTCTGTCACTAAATATAATAATCAATAAGAGAGTTACACTAGCAACATTTAAAAATTTATTAAATGAAACTTTCTTGAAAATGAAAATGTGTTTCCTCAAATTTGATTTTAATAATTTAGTTTTATTTATGCATAATTTATTTTTTCATACTAATTCTAACGATAGACGTTTAATGAACAAAAGTATAGTACAGTTAAACAACATATAATCCATATTATATAATAACTAGCTGACCCCGCAAACGTTGTTTTGCCATATATGTTATTAATCCCTTAATCTCCCCCTCTCCCCTTTATAACTTAGAGGTATGAAAAACAGATGTTGTTCGATTCTCAGACCTATCCAATATGCACACAATATTTCATGAGAATCGGTCAAGCCGTTTCGGAGGAGTTTAACTACAAACACTGCGACACGAGAATTTTATATATTAGATAAGACAAAGTATTCGCAGACTCTTTATATGCAAAATTGATACAAAAACAACTTACACAGTTTGATAAGTAAAATCAGTAAATCAACAGAACTGATTTACAAAATGTAAAAATTCTAATTCAATTCCAACCACGCTGCAATACACTTTGCACAAAAGACAATCTATTTCAAAGACATCTCGACACTCTTTCATTTGGTCCCTTGTTCTTATTTTATTTATATTAGGATTTTGCTAAAGCTTAATCTCTTTGAGTGCCGGATGTTTTAGTTTACCTAAATTGAATTAAATGATTTCGTTTCATTGATAAGATTATTTATCAAAATACAAGTTATACTGAAGCCTATTCAACACTTAACGGGTCTCTTGTTACGTGTCTATTGATCTAAATTAAATGAATTAAATTACGATGTTTTCCTTAATAGAAAATTTCAAGATAAATCTTGAATACAAATTATATTCTTTGAATGTAGAGAGGATTTAATCCTGCATCATTTGATCAACGTAAGCTCTTTGTACGTTTTAAATATAAAGAAGTATACAATTTTAAACAGAAGTGAATATAACTTAGCAATATGATGTTAGGAAAATTAGTAACGTTAACATGTTTTTCATATGTGATATAACTTAGAGTGTTTTAAAAATAAAAATATTTTACATTATTATTACTGATATATAGGTCAGTCAGTCAGTTCAGCCTATTGTAGTCCACTGCTGGACATAGGCCTCCCGTTGGCGTTTGGTTCGATATGTAGTTACATATTACTATTTACTGTTATTGTTATATGATAACTAGCTGACTCGGCAAACATTATTTGCCGCTAAACTGGAATGGTGAAAATTTAGGGTTATGTGTATTTTTCAACGCCAAATAATAATAAAATAAAAAATTAATAATTTTACTAAAAATTTAAAAAAATATTAGGGGTGGGACTACCTTTAACATTAAGGGGGATGAAAAATAGATGTTGTTCGATTCTCAGACCTACCCAATATGCACACAAAATTTCATGAGAACCGGTCAAGCCGTTTCGGAGAAGTTTAACTACAAACATCGCGACACGAGAATTTTATATATTAGATTTAAATTAATGAAATTTCCTAACAAATCAGTAACTAAGAAATATGTATATTTAATAATGCAGTATTTTTTTGATATAGGGAACCAAATTGAGTAATTTTTTATAATTACTAAACGTATCAAAATATCAATAAATAGATGAAATATGTTTTCTATTATATACAAGAATTGACAATAATTTTTATATATATATTTATAGTTCATCGTTTATTAACCTTCTTGTTGACAGTTTAAGGGTTTAGTTAGCATAGTATACGTCAGCAAAGGGTTTTAAGGGTCGCACGATTCGGGGTTTCGATAATGATTTTAAAGGACAGTTCAAAGGGTAGGGATGGTTATTTGCATAGTATTTTCGTAAATATTTAAGGCTGTCATATATAGAATGAAATTTATATAATCTTTTTAAAGTCAAGCTTTTTATTTATTTATACAATGATTAAATATGTACTTAATTAAAAAATTACTTCAAATGCAACCGTTTGAATTTTTTTTTTGTATGTTTATCAAGAAGGATATATAAACAAATACCAAAATCTTGCACATAATATTAAGCATTGGGAAAAGTAGTATACATACTGTTACTACGGACTTCAAATCTTAATTTATGTTGTGATCTCGACTACATTGATCAATCTCCCTTGCGTCTTCTCCGATATGCGTGATATTGGTGACATTGTTTCCTACATTTCAGCACTATTGAATGAAATTAATTCTAAATAATGAATTTTAAAAATAGAAAATAGTTTGTGTCGGGTATTTAAATTGATAGAAAAGATCCTAAATAAGTTAAGCCCAATTTATTTCGCTTTAGAATTAGGAAAGTGTCAATGTATATCCTTTTGTTATATTTTTAAATATTTTATTTTGAAGTAATTATTTTCTTTCAGAGGGTCTTCCTTCAGTTTAAGTATATTAATGCAGAGTATGTAAAATATAGACAAACAATATTGCTAAGACGTACGTGTAATAAGTTAAATTTTTGTATGGTGGTTTTTGAGTAGCTTAAATGAATATGTAACTATTCCCGTGTAAAGAAGTACAGTCTCTAGCATTTTAATACAATTGTTTTTTTTTAACAAAATTCTATGCCATTGCTTATATTTGTATTAAAAGACAGGTTTTATTGATCGTAAGTTGTTCTCGTGTTACAAGTAGATACGCGTAGTACGCGTAGAACTAAGGCTGTCGTATCAACAACACGTGTCAAAGTTGTATAACGATTAATCGCTTCATGATCGAAAAGATAAAGCCGCACAGTTAAAGAAAATAACCTTTATATTTATGTAGCAATATATTAATGTATCCACATTTTACTGATTTGTATGCAGCTTGATTCGAAAATTTACAAACAACACGAGTGTGTCAGAGTTAATGAAAAGCAAAAATAATACAATGAGGGCGTAGCAAACACTGTACAGTTGCATACAATTTTAAATTCCGTTGTAAATAAAACTTTTAATTAGCGAAGTTGTCTTCAATTGAAATTTTAACTGCAAGTTAAAATTTCGGTCAAAAATGTTATAAGTAGAAATAATTGTATTCAATAAAAAGTTAATTAATGCGGGCTATCAAAAGCACCGGCTCTTGATTAAAAGAAGAATCGTCAAAATTCGTACACCCAGTGCAAAGTTATGCGGTATAATACAACGAAAGTCGACGAAAAAATAGACAAGTCAATACTTTTTTTATAGATATTGTCCATATTAGATATAGACACTATCTGACCTCCTCCTTTTTTGGAATTCGGTTAAAAAACCAGTAATGTGAGCTTAGATTCAAATTCGGGAACGTTTTAAATCGATTCATGTGATTCTATTAACAATTATGTTGCATTTCAGTAGTAGTTCAGTATAGCAAGTTATTATAAAATACAGTTGTCTTTTAATTATCATTATCATCATCATCACATCAGCCTATCGCAGTCCGTTGTTTGACATAGGCCTCCACAAGTTGACGCTAAAAATGACGTGAACTCATGTGTTGTGTCTATAGTCACCACGCTGGGCCGGCGGGTTGGTTGGTGCGGGCTGGCTTTGTCGCACCGAACACGCTGGTCTTCAACCTGTGTATTTCAAAGCCAGCAGTTGGATTGTTATCCCGCCATCGTTCGGCTTTTTAAGTTCCAAGGTGGTAATGGAACTGTGTTATCCCTTAGTCGCCTCTTGCGACACCCAAGGGAATGCTATATATTCTTTACAACCGAAGCCACACAGCGAATACCATGTAAAATTTAAATTAAATTCAAACTTTTTTGACATTTATACAATAAATGTGAATGAGGTATAAGATCACAATCGTGAACAAAAATGTCTAAAGAAAATAAGGGTTTCATTAAAAAAAGGTAGAAGGTTGGTCTCAGTCGTTTCGCGTGAAATGAGTGTGAAAACGTTCAAACGGAACTGAATGGAATGGGAGACCCATGTTATGTGTTCGTTGACGTTCAAGTTATTCCTTTATAGTCGTTAGTGTTTAGAGTCAGCGGAGATGATCGTTATGCTCGTATATATTGTACATTTAGATTATATATTTTTTTCTTTATAAAACCTAATGAAGTGAGCTTGAGATCGCGAGTTCCGCGCACTTGAGTTCAAGTGCTCAATTCTCCATTATTTCGCAGTATAAATTTTTTTATACACATTGAACCACGACAAAATTTTTACTAATAAGTTCCTTACTTTCGTATAATCTTTTCTTTTTAAAAGATTATATAGGTACATTTGACGATTTTCAATGATTATATGTAAAATTTTAAAAATTTCCACTGGATTTTTGGGGTAATGTCACATCGAAAATAGTTTTAAATTTTAAGAGGAATTTATTTATGATTACTAACTTTCAAAAAAACAGTTATATCTAAAATGTGCAATGAAATATTTCTTACATGTCTAATAATATTTTTTATTAGAAAATTCTTGACTGTAGACGCTGGTTGAGCTCTCGTCGTTTAACCGAAAAAACTCATTTCTTTTGTCCATAGTCCGGTATTAACCTAGAACGTTTGCATAGTAAACAATGCCCCGTTGAACTTTGACAAAGTTAACAAATAAATAAAACAGTCAAACACCGCCTACTGTAAGCTCGGCTAATTCCCGTAAAATCCGCTAATAAATACGACCTTTGTAAACTATGCCAAGAGTCTGTGTGTAAAATTTAATCAAATCTTGTGTTTGAGTTTGCTCCTGCCAACGTCCATTAGACACATTAAAATGTACTTTTAAACAACTTCAAAGAAAAGAAGTTCTCAATTCGATTGTATTTTTAAGTGTGTATTGCATATTCATAACTTTTTACTGAATTCACCGACTTTTTTTTCTAAGGTGGTATTTGTCGTGTATTGTGTGTGCCATTAAAATTTGAGCGAGATCTAGTAACTAGTGTCTGAGTACCTAATAATGTGTAGTTGACATTAATTGTATAAAATATAAATTGAAGTCTGTTTTTTTTCGTCCGCGACCAAACACAATTATTTTTAATTTTAGAACAAACACAATTATTTCTGTACAAAAAGAAAGGTTACTGATAAAAAACAACAAGATTTAAATGCAAAGGAAACGCTAACTGAAAATTGAAGTGATTTCTGTAATAAAATCGAGCTGTTTGTATGAGGAATTCCTCAGTCCAATATGACGTCGCTGAGGCGTGATATTTACGTATCGCATCCCATATCAGGCTGTGATTGGACCGTCGCGAGCCGGGGTTGCACTTTACACGAGAACGACGCGACATTCAATTTTCTCCGCTTATTGTTATTGTGCGAACGCGTTGTTCCTTGTTTTTGAGTCAAATCTTCGTTTCCTTTAAATATATAATGAAAAATTTTACGAAGAATTTTTTTTTTGATTAATTTCATTTATTTATTTGAAGAATGTTTTGTTTGATCTGATTGATTGATTTGATTTGTATCATAGCAACAGTTAAATTAAATGGAAAGTTAAACATTAATATGTATTTAAACTTATTGATGTAAGCTCTAAGGAGGATATATGTATTTACAATTATTGTCGACTCAACCTACAACCCTTACGACAGCCTACAGCCATCAAAGGATTGATTTCCGTCAAAACATTATCTCAATAGAAATAAATAGCAAATGTTTTCAAATTAAATAACTATTTAGAACTTATAGTGTATTATATCTAAATAATAAATTCTGAGAAGCTTAAAAATTACCCTTCAGTTATAATTTACATGTAATAATTAAAAAGTAGGTCATGTTGTTATTAATGTTTAACAACACAAGGTTTACTATAAAAATAACATGTACATATTTCACTAAAATGTTTTAATTGTTTCGAAATCGATATTTTCCAAGTATATCGTGTGCGTGTAAAATCACTTTACCTAAGTGTTCGTGTCACGTCCGCAACGTATTTCAATGGTGCCGTATCGTAAAAACTTAATAGGGAGTAACCAAGCTTGCTTGCTGAGAATTATTTGTTAAGTAAGTAATTAATGAAACTTTAGCTTATATAATATTTATTTATGTAACGCTTTATTGCACATTTAGATTAACATTAAAGAAAATAATAATAATTAAGTTGAAAAAATGTATTGGAGGTCTTATCACAAATAATAATCTCTTAGAAACAATTTCTGTCAATAGAGAAAACATTGATAACATGACATGACTCAACTAGGTATACCGGATGACCGAAATGACTTAGCATCTTAGCTAATAAAAACAGTTAAGTGTGAAAATTAAATATTTAAACGAAACACATGTACTCGTATATAAAGCAAATTAAACTCATATAACCTAAAAATATATACAAAAAATGAACACATACTATTATTATGTATATGATTGTAATGGATTGAAATAATTTCTCTAAATAGTCGATAATTTTTAATGAAAATAATCGGTTAAAACCGGTTTGTTTATTAAACTAGAGTTTCTATAATAATTTGCAATTGAATATGAACTAATTTTTATAAGCAAAACTACTACTGACTTATACTTAAGAAATTGTTAACAAAACAGTTAACCGCAAAAAAATGATATATAAAAAATGATAATATATGCGCGTATAGGCTATACAATTAGCTATACTTTATAAAGCTGTAGCTAAAAAATTTACAAAAAATCTAACTTTTTAAAAAGTTTTTTGAACAAAAACACAAAGGTCACGACATTGGGTGAGACGTCAAACGGGTTTATTAAACCGCAACTTCGAAACAGTTCAGTCTTCACGGTTTGAAACATCTGGTCCCGAATTTGAACGGTTGCCAACAGCTGCATTTTCTTTCTCCGCTACCCTACTATAATGATCTGTAGTCCATTTGTACACTGATGTGGCGGAACTTGGCAAGCTTTATCTATACAAAATGTTAAGATTGGTGCCTTATCGCTAGCTGAGTTATTGTTACTGTAACTTTTTTCCTATCAATTTTATTTTTGTTATATTAAGTGTTTCGATATGGTATTTGATTTTTTAAATCTCAATGCAAATAATTTTTATGTCCAAAACAAAATGTGGCTACTTTTATTTGTGTTGAAAAGGTTATAACTTATGCCTAAACAAAACATTTTTAGTTATTTAACACCTTTGAAATAGTTCTAGGTATTTAAGTGTTTTTCTCGATATTTTGTTTAGTTTATTCGTTTACTTATCAACCTTTTTCTGTCGATTCCCTATTTAATAGCTGAAACAATATGGTAATATGTACGATTACGTAACTTTTAAGACAATAATTTAATTATTATATTTATTTACTTTTTACTTATTGGAACGAAGTTCCTTACGGCAGGCTTGACATTTGGCTGGGCGACCGAACTGAAAAAAATGTGATACTAAAACCGTAAGAAAAATATATAACGGAAGCGACGTAATATCAGTCACACGACTGTATAATATGACGTTTGTAAAACTAAAATATTACTAGTAAACTTTTTTTTTAAATTATTTATGTAATTTTATACTGTCGGCAAAAATAAATAAAGACATATGTTTTTTTTATTTCACTTAATAGTTTGAATTATAATAATTATTATTATTTTATTTGATTTGGATATAAATACAGATTTTAATTTGTTTTATCAGAAAGGATAACAATTATACATTGAATTTTAATCATTCATTTGCATACAAAATTAACTCCGTGTTTTCATTCGAGTTGGTTAAGAAACTTTTTTATATTTACAAAAAAATGTTTTTATTCATTTAAATTCTTCATTGTACAATAAATACACTAATACAAGTGTGAATAAAGGCTGGCTTAACGCTAATGCATTTTCTACCAGCCAACCTTGGTATGTGCAGAAAGTATAGTGTGTAGGTGTACAGTAAAAAAATAAAAGTAAAACAAATAATAAAATATAACATTACATATCATAACAATACTAATAATATACTATAATACAATATAGCGTAACATAATGTAATGGATTATATAATACAATAATATATAATAATAAAATATATACATAATATAATACAGTAAAATATAACAAAATATAATATAATATAATGTAATGAAATATTTATAAAAAGTGATAAAATAATATGACGTAACTCCATTACACATAGTGATATTATTTTTATATTATGACTAAGTCTGTTTTGTAGTATTCTTTTTTCTTATCTTCAACACTAGCAGATTTCTTATAAACATACAAACAAACTAGCTGACCCCGCAAATGTTGTTTTGCCATATATGTTATTAACCCCCTTAATCTCCTCTCCCTTATAACTTAGCGGTATGAAAAATAGATGATAAAAATAGATGATAGCCGATTCTCAGACCTGTCCGATATGCACATAAAATTTCATACAAATCGGTCCAGCCGTTTCGGAGGAGTATTGTAACTAACACACGAGAATTTTATATTTAAGATGACACAAAAAATATTTTTGTTCGATTTATTCATTTCTTGTTGTGGTTGTTAGGAATTTATTTTGAAATTAATGGAGCGATCAACACATAATTCAAACATTCACGACAGTATCCATAACTTTACCCGTCTCACGCGGGGTAAAAATAACGAAAATCGTTTTTAAAGAAAATGTCCTCATAAATTTTCTTATTCCAACTTTTTAACCACAAATAATAACTATATTAATTTTGTTACAATAATCAATTTATTTGGAAAATTTGTTGCAACGTTTTCAAATTTAACTTCATATGGAAATAGAATAAATTCATATTCTCAATCTATTATAAAATTTCTAATTCTTTTAGTTATGTTTTATTTTTGCTTAAGTTCTTACATATTGCCATATCGACGGGTGCAAAGTAAAAAAAGTTAACTACAATTTTGAGATTTATTTTTATTGCAGTAACTAACTAAAAACTTTATATTTTACAACATGGCAAAATAAAAAATACAAATATCACCTCATTTCTTGTACTTTTGTCAAGTAAAAGAAGACAACTACTGCTGTTTTGTAAAATTACACGACGTACATGCGTTCAACCTGGCCGCTTTTACGCAGTCCGCACGGGGGGTGCACGTTCATTCCTATTGTGTCATCAGTCAGATGTCATGTGCTTCGCCGGCCGGCAACAATGTTTGTTTGTTTTGGTTTTTTACGTATTAAGGTTTGTTTGAAAGTGTTATCATAATAATAAACAATTTGAATAGATCACAATAGACATGGAAAGGCGTTTTTGGAAATTTTTGGAATTGGAAAAGTCATACTTATAAATAAATGAAACATCTTTATTAAACCCAGATTTATTAATTCCTATGTAGAAACGACCAAGTGGTAGTTAACTCAGTTGTCATATTTTTAAGCACAATGTAGAGGCAGACAACTGCAATATCTCGTAAATTAAACATAATTAGATGAAATGAAATATACAATTGTTTGTCTTTCGATAAAATAAAGCAGTGATAAAAATTTCAACAAATTTGGTTTGAAATTGACAAAATGGGAGCACTTTTTCCTATTTTGCGCTCTCCTGAAAAGTTGCTGTTTTGTATATAACTCTTTTTACTTTGCACCCGTCGATATTATGATATCATCAACAGTTACGTATATTCCGATACATTATTTATAGATTAAGGACTGATTGATTGTATATTTTTATTAAAACATAATTTAAATTCAAAGTTTATTACAATTTTAGACTTATATCAAACTACTAAATACAAACGTAGTCTACTTATAGTACCGTAAATAGATGTGACATCTAAAATTGGCTACGAAATAAGCAGTTGGCGTTCATGTTAATATAGCGCTTCTAAAACGAATACCTACCTAATTCATATGCTTTTATATCATATTAGGTAACCCCTACATTTATCAAATAATGTCTTAGAAATTATATCAATTGATTTTTACTAAGCATATACCATTATAACATTATTATATTATACCACTAGCTGTGCTCGCGTCTTCGTCCGTGTGGAATAGTGACTTAACATGTTCAACGTGATTCTTTAAATTGGCATAACTTTTTATTTGTGAACTGATTGACATGAAACAAACACTAAACGCTAAGGAAAGTTTAAGTGTGAAAATTGCATCTATATCGTCTATGTATATGCGTGTACAAATGCACAGACAAACAATTCTGACAATCATTGTTTTGGGTGCTATTCACGTTGACAAAAGTTCCAATAATATTTTTTCTCGTATAAGTAAAATATAGAGACAGCGACCTGTTATATTTTTATTATATTATATATTGATTATGAGGAATGAAAACATACAAAATGTTCCCTTTTCAAATATCACATTTTGACATATGGGCATAAATGTCCAATACACTTTCTTTACTTTTAAGTTGCTGTGATCACTGCGCAATAATAATTTTATAGTATTTAATTAAATTTTGATTTTATTTAAAGAAAATTCTAGTTATATCGAACGTCTAAGTGAAATGTCATTATATTACTTAGTAATAAAAGTTTCTTTGTAAGTAGACTACAAATCCAATTAGTGTTGAGTAAAAGTTCCAGTGGGTTTTGGCCAATCTCCAGCCATTTCAATCGGATATTACTATTCCAGAAACTTTATACCCCAGTTCATTGCCACTAATTTAGTTTGGTGTCGTGAGAGGCAAGACAATTATTAAGGGACACTTTGCATCGCTCGTAAAAGATCTATCTATATATTCAGACATTGATACACTAAACTTAATCCATTCCTTTTGGAATAACGGTACCAATAAATCTTGTCAAATTACTTCTAAAATATTCCTTATATATATGTATACTAACAACCCCGGTTTTGCACGGGTGCATTGCTGTTACTAAATATAAAATATAAAATAAATATTTCCAATAAAAGCGCAAAAAAATGTGTTTATTTACGACATCACATTAGAAACCTCTAAAACAATCAGTGTTCTCTACTATATTATGCATGTATTATGCATGTATTATACATATAAACTTTTCTCTGGAATTACTCTATTTACGAAAGAAAACCGCATCAAAATCCATTGCATAGTTTTAAATATCTAAGCATACAGACAGCGGGAAGCGACTTTGCTTAATACAATATTAATGCAAATTTTTTAAGTCATTTGTTATTATATACAAAATAGAAACAAGGCTATGGAAATTCTTGCTTTACTTATACGACCATTTTGTGTGAATTATTTAAAGCGAATCTCATTGTTAGCAAATATAGGAATGGGAACACTTTACTACTAGATAATTGTTTATAAAGTATTAATAGAATTGTTTAGAACTAAAAGTTAAAAATTAGTTAGTTAATAAATATTTTGATGGTATGTACATTGAAGGTAGGAATGTATAGTCAATTTATTTTATAAGTTTTGAAAGACACAACATTCTGAGCAAAAATTATACACTCTTTAAGTATTATAATAAACTAAAAATTCATTACTTTATCTTAAATACCAATATTATATTTGATATTTAAATTTCAGGAAAATATGAATATGTTATCGATATATCTAAAATAAATTAATATACTATATACAATATTTAAATCATTCATGTTAATATTATCTTAACCCTACACATTAAGTGAAGCGGTGGTTGAGCCTGGTCACCCATCCCAATCAAACCCATCCCCTCCAGCCAGGTAACGCCTTCCACCTCTGAGATCTACTTACTCACGTGGAATCTCTTACGAACCGCTTAGCTGCCTTGTTCAGAAACATGTTAACTATTTTAAATAAGTTATTAATAACCTTTATTTTAAAAGAATAAAAATCTATTAACATGGTGATAAAATATCGTTTTATATATTTAGTTAACATCTTTCAATGAGGTTTTCATGTCATCCTATACTGGCTTGCGCATAAATTTGTTTATGAGCAAATCAGTGTTATCCTACTATTTTACTAATTTCTAAACTTCTCTATTTCAGGAAAGTGATTTACAGTTTTCAATATTAAAAATAAATTATAGTTTTGATGAAAGATAAATTAATTTATTTCCGTCTACGTACAAAGTATACATAAAGTGTTAAAACATTTTAATAGTTATAAAAGTGAACTAAAATTGACAATATGTGTTAAAATATTAGTGATAAAATGATATCAAAGAGAACTGACTGTTACAAGGAACTGTTTTGTTTTAAAAGTGATAAAAGTAAAACGATATGGGATGAGTCATTGTGAGAGATGTTATGTCCAACCCGCTGTCGACACAGAAGATGATGCACGAAATTCACGACAATGCTGGAGCAGGTGCAAGCGACGTGATGGAGGAAAACGAGGGAGGTGGGAGTGGGGATGCCGAGGTCGATATGGACGATATCGGTTCCCTTACACTACCTCCCGATCTTCCCCCATATTCAGGCGATTATATAATCAGTGACTACATGGAACGCCTCGGAACACGTCTCAACATCTTAGAAACTGAACTAAAGTATGCGTGGCGGGCACTTGATCTACTTAGTCAAGAATACGTAAGGATGTGGGATCGATTAGAGAGGCTAGAGTCATTACTAGCTGATCAACAGGGTGTAATATCAACTCTTCTTGATTTCTATGCTTGTCGTACTGTAACATCCAGGGACCCTATGTCTAGGTTAGAAGTAATCAGAGAGATATTGGGGAATGGTACAGTAGAAGATGGAATCGAAGAAGGCTTAGATATAGGACGGAGTGCTGTATTGATTGATACACAGGAAGAAGCAATGGAATCAAATGAGGCCTTTTATAGAAGTTTAAATCAGGCTTACAGGGACGATCTAGTATGTGATGAAACTTCAAGACCATCTTCGCAATTGGATATGATTTGGGAAGCTCCAGAAGAAACCGATATAGAAATTATACCTACAACTTCAAGACAAGTTTACAGTTCCAGTGATTATAAAAATTACTGTGGATTACAGGGCGGGCCCGGTATAAGTGAAAGAGATATTGTACATCTCTCTACTTTAAGTACAATAGATCAAATTACAATAGATAAATTACATGAATTAGATAGGCTGACAACTCAATTACACAAAGATTCGAGAGAGTTAAAAGACTTGAAAAATAGACTTCTTAGTCCAGAAACAAAAATAACAGCGAGACACGACAGAGACATTGAAGCCAAAGCACTAGTTGAAGATGGGAATATAATAAATGAACAATTAAAGAATATCTACACGGGTGGAGATAACTGGGGTATAAATGACATGATGAAAAGTTTTGACGATTTTATTTTAACAATACCTAAAGAAAATACTATTAGAGATAAATCTCCTTCAAAACTATCGCTTTCTGAACATACAGTAACAGAAAGAGCACTAGATTATTTACCATCAACTTTATCTCCTCGACGAAAATATGTACATGAAAGAACAACAACAGAGCCATACACAACTGTAACGGGGCGTTTAGCATATAGTTCAGCAGTAGCTAACGCTGAAATAGCAGCTAAGTCATCAAAATCACCTAGTGCTATATCGAGAGAGAGATTTGATTACTCGACGCCATATCAAGCACCTGATACGAGACAAAATTATTTTTCCACAAAAAGTACAACTCAAACTTTAAACGAAATATATAAGACATCTACTGAACAAAATTCCCCTTTATCTGTTCATGAAATATATAGCGATCCTATAGAAAGTAGGTTAGAAATGAATTTTGAAGAAAATAGATTACGTAAATCGTCGCCCAGTCCGCCACCACCTGCACCCCCTAACGGAGCTGAACATTTTTCTTCAATTGAAAATAATAATGAGTTATTATCAGCTCACTCTACTATGCTATCTGCAGGTACCACAGTTCCAGCAGATAGTATGCGACTAAGTCCTCGATCACCCAAGTCTCCAAAAACTTCTCCGAAACATTTAAAAAGAGATAGTACAAATATAGTAACAGCAAAATCGGACTCTGGACTCTCTTCCATGAGTGGTTGGTCTAGTTTAGAGAAAAGTCCTGGGTCACCTAAAACGGCTAGAAGTGGTCATCCTGTGCACGATAGTCACCGAATTAGAATTTCTTCTCCCCATTCAGTTCAAAAAATGAACTTTGAATTAGATTCTAAACCATATTTAGAAACACTTGTGGATTCATATCAATATGAAGATAAAAATATTAAAAGAGATTATAACTTACGAAAAAGTGACAGCTTTAAAGACACTACTATAGATTTAAATAGGTTACAGGAAAAAATGGATACTAGTTTTTTAAAAAGTGATATTCCATATTCAATATCTAATGAAAATACAATTAATAATGTAGACTATTATTATCAAAATGAAGCACCTTCAATATATTCTGTTGCTGGGAATAGACAACCAATTTTTACTACAGTTTATAGTACACCAAGGGGAATGCTATCAGAAGATAGACATTTTTCCGAGTTATTAGATAGCAATGAAATTACGGAGCCGGTTCCTAACCAAATGATTGATTCGTATCCACCTGAACCTAGTTATCATGCCCAAACAGTCGTTATGTCAGCTTCAAATATAAATAAAAAAGTTCTTACAAGAGCTAATACAATGGGTTCTAATGACGTACATTTTCATCAAAACGGATATAAAGCAACCAATCACAGACAAGGATTTCCAACGGGAAATCTTACTGATGCACTTTCATATTACCCAACGTCTACTCGATATGATTCACCTAAACGAGTCCCTTTAGATGATCGAATATCTTGGCAAGGCAATAAATCACCTACTAGTTCGATGGAAACATCTAGTTTGAAATCACATTCCTTGAATATAACAGAACGAAAGCAATTTCAAAATCAGTTACAACAAGAGTATTTTAAGCAACAACAATATGATCAACGAAATGGGAATGTAATAAATGATGCTCAAGGCTATGATAAGCAAGCAATAGACCATACTGTAACAAGAAAAGAACAGTATGTCGATTCCACTGGTATTTTGGTTTCAGAATCTGGATATCTATCTATTTCTTCTAACTTAAAGGGGAAAACACATGACAAGCAATCGAAAAAACCAAAACGGGCGTCATCATTGAAATCTGCCATGTCTTCCATGACTCATTGGCTCCCAGATTTGCATTTACCAAAGAAACATCGATCTCACTCTTTGCCTTCTGGAGTAGATACAGTAGAACAAACACAACAAGAAAAAACATTAAAAGAAAGAATATTGTCGGCTCAAAGACGTAAGAAAAAATATCATTTAGTTGCATCGATGTCCGGCCTGTTGCAAAAAGCTCGAAGAAAACAACAAGCTAGTCATCAATCGCTATCTGATCCTGAAACGTCAGAAACTGAGTGGTCTGGTGGACGTTCGAGTGCTCAATCAGAAGATTCTGATAGTGTATTTTCCGATTCTACACACGAAGGAAATGTATTTGCGAAAGTACCCGTAAAACCTAAACAAAGAAAAGCTAATCACCATGAAATAGTTGAGCATCAACAAATGATACAAGAGCTACAAAAACAAGGGCTGAATTTTCGTGAAGACGATGAGGGAGAGTGTATAAGGGAAGAAAACGACAAATATCAAAGCAAAGCGATACCTCGAGACAAAAGTGATGACATTGATTTTCACTTCGCTCGTGTCAGTCAAATGAATCAAGGCAATATTAGTGAGTTAGAAAAACTTGATATCGATACAGATATATCAAATATAGATCCTTTTGAGGAGGAATCAAAAGATGATAATCGTTCACCAGCTTCACTCTTTGCAACTGTTGGTGATGTAAAAAAAGCTGCTGCCTCTATAGATGAACCTGAAAATAATGCACCATATAATGGCAGCTCCCAAGAGTTCGCAGTTTCACGAGCTTTGGGAAAATATCGACTACGGAAATCTTCTTCCGTTTCTGATGATCAAATATCAGATACATCTCCGCCAAAAGTTGAATCAAATATGCCTGAAGGATCAGTAAATGTACCACATCAAAAAGTTAGAAGACCGTCTAAAACGAGTCCACCTGAAATTATTAGTAGTTCAGCTCCAGAAGAATCATTAGTATTTTCAGAACGAAGTCCATCTGTTCAAAGTGCTCGAAGCATTCCTAATAAATTTCAACCACGACAACAGCAAAGCTTGGATATACCCAACAAACATGATGAGGACGACAGCAAAAGTACTCATTCATGGAGAAGTGGTTCGAGAGTATCTTCTAGACGTCAAAGTACTGAGGATAGTATAGATTCGGAAGACGAGTGGTATTGCTATGAATTAAGGAAATTAGAGGAAATGGAACACCAGTCACACTTAGAAGCAGAAAGAGAAAAAACTTTGGAAGAAGAACCTGAAGTTGAAGAAGAATTAACAAATGAACCACATGAAGATTTGAAAGAAAAAATGTCTCTGGTATTTAGGGAATTAAAATTAAAAACAGCATCTATTAAAGTCAAGTGTGATGAACCACCTGCAGAAGAGACTTGGAAAGAAGTAACAACATTTCCAACTATAGACGAAAAAGTTAAAGACGATATATCACCAGAAAAAGAATCTGACGATGATAAATCGTACGCGGACTCCGGATCAGGTGAAACGTCTGGACCTGACAGTCCAGTCCAAAGTGGAGACGAATTTGATGAGGAATATGATATGCCACAACCACGTCAGGAGCCTACTCCAGCAAAAGCATCGCCACCACAACAAGAAGCTTCTGTTGGCAGTAAATGGAAGCTACTCAAAGCTTTAAAAGATCGTAAAGCCGAAGAGAAAACAACGGAAACGCCTGTAGCAACAACTCCGTCAACCGAAAAGGATAAAGTTAGCGCTGGTGTAAGTTACCTCATGCAAAAATTTCACGAAATTAGAGTTAAAAGCTAAGCTCTTAGTGTTTAAGGTAGTTCTGTTAATGAAACCATATTACATCTAATAAAGAAATGTTATAAATTAGGTAATAAGGTGGTTGGCAGAAAATTTAATCAATTGCTTAAATGTGTATACACTTATATTAGACATAAATTAAAATTTATACAGTAAAGTTAAAGAATAAGATAAAACAATAAATCGCTAAATTTATTTAACAGTTCAAGCATTTACAAGAGATGTTTTTTCACAATATTTAAGATGCATGAAACAAAAATTAAAAACTAGAACCAAGAATGCAAAGGTTGTGAACTTCATTTTTAATACAACAAATTTAACGCAATGAATAGACAGTGTAACGTTATATACCCTTTGTGTATTTACTTAGAAAATACATATGCTGTTCAAAAAAAAAAAAAAAAAACAATGTTCCTGCCAATATTAGTGTGTTATGTGTGTTATGATGTTCAGGACGAATCTTCCGTAATTGTGAAAAAATTTTGATCAACTGTATACTTTATACTTTAATAACGTACATATTTATACATACTATTATTGTGTATATTATATTTACTCTGAATATGCTATTATGCTGGATATAATTAAAGCAATAATTAGGTTCTATCTGCGCAATCGGTACTGAGGACTTTCTATTACATACCTACGTACATTAATTATTATTCTTACTAGAATTTTATAAAAGCTTTAGTAATACTTAACTTGAAAATATTTGTACAACAACTCATTACTATACATTGCTTATAATAATTGTATAACGTGTATATGATACTCTTTGTATCTTTATGAAAAGTACGTAGTCAGTATTAGAAATATGTTAACTGATTAGTGTTTATTAGTTGGATTAGTGCCAAGCGCTAATTCTTAGACTTGTAAAAAAATATACGTCTTCATTTATTATTATTTATTAGCTCATAATAAAAGATGCTTAATTATTATGGTACAAAATTTTCACCGTCATATCATATCATATCACAAAGAGAAAGTATCAAAAATACACATTACATATACAGAAATGATTTCACGGTCCATAAAAGTTATATTTATATTTAAAAAATCGATGGTAAATTTAAAAAGAAAAGTGAAAGATTGAGACTAAATGTGTAAACAGTTCAAAATTACTTATAATTTTAACATCAATTATTCTTGTTTCGATTGCTGAAGCAAATTTCATAATCATCGAATATATTGTTATAAAAAATTATGTAATGTAGCCTAGAATTAACATTACATAGGTCGTTCAATCATATAGCTATCGACACCTATAAAAACTTAGAGGCACTAAATGTATTACCGTTATTATATTTAGTGGAAATTAGATGTTACCTTATAACGTACAGAGCTCTCTGAGCATGTATTTAAAACAATTCTAAGGAATATTTGCTATTATTGAAAGCGCTTTTTTTTAAAGCATCATTATTATGGGACATTGTAATCGATCCCGCTTTAGCGTATTAAACACATATGAATCCTATGCTTTAAATAAAATCTATTGGAAGAGCTATTAAATAAAATAAGTGATAAAACAGCTACAACATCGCCACAGTAACAATTAATATTACTTTGTTAATAAGTTTAATTAAATATGTTGATGTTAAATTAATTCTCCATTTGCAGTTTTAGTGGTAAATTGTATTTATTTATAATAAAATTTTCATACAATTCGTTATAAATATTAGGTTATTAAAACCGTCTTAATAACAACTTTTTGTCGATGATGAAATGTATGAAAATTAAATTGTAATCTATGTTATTGTTAAACTGTTTTTATTTTTTTATCAATAAATGTTAGCTTTTTTTCTTTTATTTTAATTTTTGTTACTAACTTTTTTTTGTTTTATTTTTAGAATGGCACCGGCGGATTCAATGAGCAAGGCGGACGAGGGAATGGGTATGATGATTTTAGAGAATGTGTCTCAGATATCATAATATAATAAGCTTCTTAATACGTCTTATTATAAACTTGACATATGAAAAAAAAAATACTTTTTTCCTACCTCATAGAATGAAATCCTTTCTCCATTTACTGAGATTTTTTTTGTTTCAATAGGCATCCCGGGGATAATCCTTTTTATAGCAACATCGACAGTATGCCTGACATTCGACCGAGGAGAAAATCAATTCCATTGGTGTCGGAGCTTGTAAGTCGCGTTTATAAATGTTACCTATAAATTCTAGTAAAGATCGAATTGAGCTATTGTCTTTCTTTCTCAGGCCGGTTTCAATTGACTATCTTAATCATTTATAAATTTTGATGAGGTCACCTGCTTCCTAAAGGTAGATATTTGAAACTGGCCGTAAGTGTTTACGGCTCGCATCGACGTGCGCTTCCTGATGCTTAGTAACATTAGGCGCGTAATAAATGTTTTCTTTCTAAACGGGAAGTTTCTATACAATACTCTATGAAACAATTCACGAGGAGATCTTATTTAGTATCAAAGAAAGCATTATCAGAATAGTTAATATATTTTATCTCAGATCTCCCCGCGCATTGTTTAAATTTAAAGATTTTTGTTACAGACTTTCGAACCGTCTATACAAACCCTTCTATTTTCTTTGGTGTATTATGTTATATCTGTAATTTATGTGTCTCCCTTCTAATGCTACTTGTGTAGGTGGTCTTTACCTACTTAATTTTAGAGGGCCCTTCAACACCAAATCACCTGCAAGATATAGTGGATATAGGGGTCACCTGAAATTTATATAGAATAGCCGACCAAATAATGCAACTGAAAATTCCTGATTAAAATTAATAATCTCATTGCATTTTACCCCTAACCGTGGACCCGCAGGTTCTCAAGGTATATCTCTCCCAATAACACTTTGATCTCTGCATGGAACTGTTTAATTTTAATATAAACGCTTTTGATATGCAGTTTTAGCCGATATTTTTCTAGAATGACTGCTTTGTTTTTTTTTTTGTCTTGAAGAAAAATGTGACCAATAAAATTGCCTCAAGCATTTGCATGGAACCGCTACCTGGCTACTTATTTTCTATGGTTTAATTATGTAAATTGAGCAGTATAGTTACACTTAATAAGAGTTTTAATCAAATGAGTGCTGTCAAAGCAATGCACGAGCTTTATTTTTTTTTCTAGTAACATGTTGCTGACATAAATAAAAAATTAAAAAACCTATTTCATAAAGGTTTTCCGATACAAAATATTTTTTCTGCATTAATTTTGTTATGAAAATCTGCACATAATTAAAATTATCTACATGCATTACTTATCTATTATTCTACTACAAAGCATAAGAATGTGAAAATATTAAGTTACTTGCTAACAATCTTTAATAGTTTGAGCTGAGACAGGCTTTAAGAACAGCTTAAAATACAGCATGAGTAGAGTAAATACACTACAATATATTATAAAATCAAATAATATGAATTCTTAGAGTATCAATAACACGATTTTTGTAGAAGTAAAACTTGAGTGAAGTTTGATTAATTATTGTAGTATCGTATCGAATTACTTGCTTTCATTTAATATGGATTTTGAAACAATTCGTTCTTGCTGTGTAGACTATGGCCGCTACAAAGAGGAATGCAGGTTTGACATCAGCAGTACATCGGGCTACGTTAAACGACGAAGAATTGGTACGTTGGTTTTTTTTTATAGCAATAATATAACGATAAAAATTATTTGAAAACGGACATTCTCTCATTACTATTCCAAAAATATAAATGTTTTAAATGGTCAATATAAACTTAAAAGTGTCTTACAGAAAATGCACGTTTACAAGAAGACATTGCAAGCTCTTATTTATCCAATATCTTCTACAACGCCGCACAACTTTGTGCTGTGGACCGCCACATCGCCGACTTACTGTTATGAGTGCGAAGGCTTGCTGTGGGGTATCGCAAGACAAGGAGTTAGGTGCACAGAGTGCGGTGTTAAATGTCACGAGAAATGCAAAGATCTGCTGAATGCTGATTGTCTACAGAGTAAGCATTAAAACATTATTTTTGTTAAGAAAACACAAATTTTGATAATTGGTTTTAGATATATAAATAAATCGTATAAAATAAAACTATTTACGATTGAATGTGAATCGTTCTTGTAAATGATTATTGTTCTTGTCACTTAATCACTACACGAATTCGCATTTGTGAAATGGTTCGAAAACCAATTATCAAATGAACTGTGAAAATATTAAAGCATTTTCAAATAAATCGTGCTTGTTTCAAATAGAAAATACATTAGATAAGGACCTATTAGTGCCACAGATTAAGACCCATCATTAACTAGAAATTCAATAATTAAATCGAATGTGATTCAATACACTGTAATCAACAAAGAGATCGTTACATCATAAACATATGTTCGAATTTACTTTGGTGTTTTTACTTTTCTGGCAACGGCAAAGCGCCGTTCTCCTTATTAAGTTGAAGTAGTGTCAAGATGCACTCGTAACGGGTCACATCAGAGACGACAAGATCTTTGTTGCACAACGACGCCGAGGGCAATCACGTTTATTCACAGTATCCACAAAGCTTACTAGTCGTTAGGTTTTTTCCAAAAAATTGCAGTCGTTCAAAACACTATCAACTAATAATTATAATTCTTTTTTGGTTCATTGAACTTACTTCTAAAACGCAACACTATAATTTTCCATTCATACATAGATAAAAAAAAATCATATAAAGATATAATAAAATCATAAAAAGATAAAAAAAAACATGTCAAACAAAGTCATACATTCAAAGGTATAACATATTTTAATATATTTCTTGACATAATTTTGACGCGATTTTGTGCATGAAGATAGAGCGGATGTTCAAAGAATATTCAGAACTCTTTTGAACTTAAGAAGTTTTAACAGCTCTTGACAGGTCATCTGACTTTTGAAGCTCTTTGTCCTTAACGTTTGACATCAATTCAAATTTATGACCAGAAAAGTAAATTGGATTTAATATTCCTGGTATATTGGAATAGGTGTAATGATATGACGATCTATAGTATCGACATTATAGTCCACAGACGACATATTATTAGAACTAGCAATCTAGATGACATCCAAGGTAATTCACGTTTGATTATTGATCAGTTCAAAACAATATCGTTGTAGTCGAAATAATTACTTTTTGGATCAAAATTGTGCATGATTACAACTCTTGCATGATTGTCGGTTATTAAGTGTGGCACTGGCCTATTATTTTAAAATAATGATACTGAGGTCATTCAACATGTACATTTTTTTATAGTTCATCACCTGAATTCACTTAATACCAAGAATACAAGAAGAACTAAATTTTCGTATAGACGTTGTCTTTTTATTTTACTATTTCCTTCGTTTATATGTGACCTCATATAATAAAGCATGATATTTTCCTACAAAAAATATCCTTTTTTCGCTTATCGGAGTGCATGGCTATCGGTATAAAGTACGACACATTTTCAAAATTCAACTCCCAGTAACATTTGGCTAGCTTCACACTCGCACCATCATACAGGCGGGCAGTCTGTCTAGTCGAATATAATAGAATAGTAATCATAGGATTAAATATAGATTTCATTATGAAACTAGAAAGACGACTGCGCGTCATTGTCATACAATCAGTTGTACATTTCAAAAACATTTATTTTCGTAAAGCTTTTAATTATTACAATTTACTTCATTTAAATTATCGATCTCCATTCTTCTTATATTATTTATTTATTTTCTTATTCAATGTTTATTTATTATTATATATAACATTCTTGTAATAAAATATAATACGTATTTGATATTAACGTAATTGTAATAATTGCTTGTGTAATTATTTTTTCATATATGTATTTGTGTGTAGATAGTTTATATATAATATTCAATTATATATTTCATTAAATGTTTTTGAAATGTATTATACAATAATCACATAGGTAGGGATTTCGACCCTGTTCGTTCATCACGGGTTGCCCCGCCCAGCGCCGAAATTTGTCAAGAGCCCTTGAACAGTATTATGAAATTTTCTTTATTTTACTTAACATTCCACACTTTCTTACACCGCTCGTTCTTAAAAATGTTGCCTAAAGCTTCGTGACACAAGCGACCAAAATAATTTTTCCAAACTGCCTGTTAGCAATGTGTGCACGCAGTCCAGAATTCTGTCCACTTCGATATTATATGTGGTCTTAGTTTAATTTGTTACATGTTTTGATTTATAGACGTCCGCGTTTCTATGTTTATTTTAATGTTTAGTTTTATGTTTTACTTCTAAACTATTTTCAAAAGTTGCGTGATTTTCAGCTGATATTTGTTATATGTTTAAAATGAGCACTATACTGTGAAAACACATATCATTGGATAAAACAAAATAAAATATTAATAATAAAAAATGCAAGGGGAATGTTACTCTTGATTATCTTAACGCTATTTGATGTAATTTTTTTGTGGATTATTGATACGCATACTATTCGTTCTTCCTTAATTAATAATACACAAAAAACGAATGATAATAATTAATTTATAAATAGCATTGGGATTCGATTTTGTTAAAAGGCGCCGTGCTCAGGTTTGCTCCGGCTGGCGCCGCTCAAGGTCACCGACTTGATCAGATCCGACGGTCAATAAACGAGTTGATGTTTCGGTTCCAAGTTGGAATCTGGTTAGGTTGAGTCCTATGAGTGGTCGTAGCAGACCTGACTGCAGGGCGGGGTGCCCTCCCGGCGCAACCCGCAGATACAAAGAACGGTATTGGCACCGCCTGAGCAGTGTGTTTCGCAGGGGCCGCTGAGAAGTCATCCAAACATGGCGCTGAAGATAAAGCCAACTCCATCATCACCGCGATGAAGGAAAGAATGAAGCAGCGAGAAAGAGATAAACCAGAAATCTTTGAATTAATCAGGTACTTGATTTAATATTATGTTTTTATTTTTATTTTCTCCCTAGTCATCCTATAATCAAATTGCGTAATAAGGTTTTTGATTTTTTATGAGTATCAAATATGATGATCGACATCTTACGCTTCAGCCTGTAATATCCCACTACTGGGCATAGGCCTATTTCCCCATATAGGAGAAGAATCAGAGCTTAATCCACCACGCTACTCCAATACGGGTTGGCGGATGTATTCCCTACTATGAGTAACGATTGCTATCAGGTGTACATGATAACAACCGGGACTGACGGCTTAACGTGCTCTCCGAGGCACGGTGGGGAGACCCACAAGGACTGCACAAACACCCAGACAACGGCAAACATGTGTATCGCCAATATAAATGTTTGACATGTGCGGGGATCGAACCCGCAACCGCCAGCGCAACAAGTACAATCCATGGCTGTGACAGTTGATGATGATCGACATCTTAGTTACAGTAATTATTTTTCTGTATCAATTTTATTTAATAAAAGAAAACATTTAAAATTAAATTTAAATGTATGTATGTATTTATTGTCAAAAGTAACTTTGCAGTGCACAAACAAACGATAAAGAATCACGTTTCTAATATATGTATATACATACTCGTATTTATAACATGTTTTATTAATCTAGGGTCCATCCGTTTAGAGTCATATAGAGATACATGCCATAGGCGAAATTATACGTGAAAAAATTAAGTAGTAGTTAGTACAGCTCGTTATTACGTAACATAAAATCAAAAAATTTGATAAATAAATGTGGAGAAGACATGGGAAAATTGACTATAAATAACCAATTTAACAGTAAAACAGGTGACTCGGTCATTAACACGACACTAACTTACATACGGCGCTAATTTTATAATTAATACGTAATTATTTATTAGGTAATTTTATTGTTTTTATTAAAGCGTTAGCGCAAGTAAGGTGCATATTTAGGTTTTAATATCGATTCGAATATCGAAGTTCAATGTAAGGACGCCAATAATAACACGTTGTTCATGGTATATGTCTGTATATATGTATGTTTTTGGAACGAAGTTCCTAATGGGGCTGGCAAAAAACGTCCTTAATGTTAAAAAAAAGCGTAAGATTTTTATGTATAGTCTGTATGATGGCTACACAGGTACTAATGTACAGTCTAATGATGATTGTTATTATTATTGCAGTTTTCTGTTATTATTATTATTAAATTATTATTCGATAACTATTATATATTTTTATAAATCATTGTAAATAAAATAAAGGTTTTAAAATAATATTGTGAAGTAGTTTTTTTGTGTTTTATTGATAAAAATTCATAATAAAAAATGTAGGTATACCCGAATAATTATTGTCTTTATATCTCGAATAGAACTTGAAATTAATATTTTAAAAGGAACTTCGTTCCTATCTGGTCCCCACGACAACACATGATTTTTTAATTTAGTTATTAGTGTTTATATGATCATCAATATAAATCTTAAACAAACATACTTAAATCTAATGAGATTAATAGATTACCTGCTTATAATTTTAATTTTAAACACGATAAAATTCACATACTATCAATGATATAAATTCGTTTTTCACAGCTGAGAATTTTTTTACGGTACAATCCTAATGATTATTTAAAGGTGATAGTTTGCTGGTAGGTATTTTATTTTTGTTTCACAGAATATTTCATATAATAGCAGTTTTTGACACCTATGTGTATGCAACAGACGCGTGTTCAGCATCGAACAAGAGGGACATTCGGCACATATGAGCACCGTGAAGCAGTCCGTCCTAGATGGCACGTCGAAATGGAGCGCGAAGATCGCCATCACAGGTTCGAAGATGTGTCGTGGCTAATCTATTTATTTGCAGATCTCCCAGGACCTCAGGAAAACCGGACGAGAACACCACAGAAACACAATACAAGCGCGACACTTAATTGATTCGTGTCTTTCATTTCATGTGGCGGCCAGGCGGACTTTTAACGTCGATCCCGACACTCACATAGACAGCCTCGAACAGGCTGAGCAAATCACTATAGAAGGAACTTCAAAATGGTCCTGCAAAATCGCCATCACAGGTTTGCAGTGGTCTTTTGCGGCTACGGACCGCACGCTCGCAAATATGATTCTATTAGAAATGACTTCGCCTAATTTCTCTATACCACTATTTAATATTTGCTAAGATTTAACAATATACAAGTTCACTGCCAACGTAAGAAAAAGAACGCGAATTAGAAATTAGATACCCAAAAATTTTAGCAAATATTTGAATTCTCTCTGCAACTTTACTTTACCTACTAACCCAGTCCATTCACGGTCGTTAGTGCACCGCCTCAACTCACTTCTCTAACAAAAACGTAGCTTTTTATAACCATTAACACAAGGAAATTCCACGAATCTAACAGTAACAATTAACAATTTTAATTACAATCAAACGATATGTGCACACTAATTTTATGATATTTACATTTAAACACTTAACACTAAATTTAATTAATTGTTATCATAATTCAGCAACATGTCTGTTAAATGAACACAATTGCATGAATCACATATTGATAATAATATTACCGTCACTCACTTCCAGACCCGACACTGCTATGCGGACAATCTTATTGATTGGTGGGTTCACACCAAATAGATTATTTAAATCCCTTGCGTCGTAGACTTGTATCAAAATAGGTGAATGCATTTAAATTTAGCGAAGTGAAAGCATGCAGGAAACGAAGCCTGTACGAAAAAAATCTGTTCTCTTCCTCTCTCTACTATTTCTTCTAATCAACTTTTGATTCGTGAAAATTCCACTTTAGATTTCATCCCCGTGCATATAATTTTTATTCATACTTTGAATTTAACTTGACCAAATATGCATTAGAAGTTGCGAATGTAGTCGCTATATTCAAGTTGATATAGAAATCGAATTTGGGCCTAAATAGACAAAATTTTGGTAGTTTTGATGCTAGTGTCTTCTTTACGCGTATCCGACAGTACCACAGGCAGCCAGCATTTTACCATCGACGTCCGCTGTATTATTATCAAAAGTTTTGGTAAGAAGGTAAGTTAATTTTGCTAGGATATAAGTACATATATGTATTATATTAATATAATTATGTATTGCAAATTTCATCTCATAATTGACAAGTATATAAAATGCAGTCGTTAATGTATTAAATTCATTAATTTGTATTGTTTTATGTATAATCAAATGCCTAATTTTGTGTAGCTACGCAAACAGCTTTTATTTTATTGCTATGTCGTAATTATTAAAATAAATTTGTAAATCCAAAGTGAAATAAGACAATTAATAGTAAAAGTTTATTTTTTAAATGTCAAACAGCTATTGAGATTTGAATGAATACTGAAATAAATATTTTTATGGCCAGTTATCTGCGCTCAAGGGCTGATAGCCAAAGATAAAAGTGGGACCTCAGACCCCTACGTTACCGTCCAAGTAAGCAAAGTTAAGAAGAGAACTAGAACTATGCCTCAAGAGCTAAACCCAATTTGGAACGAAAAGTTTTATTTGTAAGTATATAATTCCATCATTTATCATTTTCAGTTCCTTTTTCCAAAAATAAGCAACAAAAAGACGGATACAAAAGAGCAATCCGTCTGTAACGGCCCAACTTGTCGATATCGATTACCTAAAATTTCCGTTCTTATTGTAGCGAATGCCACAATTCTTCGGATCGGATAAAAGTAAGAGTTTGGGATGAGGACAACGATTTAAAATCCAAACTTCGACAAAAGTTGACTAGAGAATCGGATGATTTCTTGGGTCAAACGATCATTGAGGTACGAAACAAAGTATACTTAGATTAAAAACTTTTGAATGAATTTAGTTGCAGGTTGATACCTGCACTAAACACATTTAAAATTACGTGATTTATTTACATTTAAAATGATTTTTATTTTTATTAGAAATTATATTTATTAAATGTTTTTTGATGAATATATATATATATATATATATTAATAATATTCTAAATAGATTATTTTCTCCAACTACGACATTAGATTTTTTCACGATTTTTTTAGTTTAGACACATACAATATTACAATTCATGGTCTCAGGTTCGAACATTATCTGGAGAAATGGATGTATGGTACAACTTGGAGAAAAGAACAGATAAATCTGCTGTGTCTGGAGCTATCAGACTTCACATCAACGTCGAAATTAAGGGCGAAGAGAAGGTGGCGCCTTATCACGTCCAAGTAAGTGATAAATCAATTCTAATTTTACTATAAAGATAATGGAGCCACATCTTGACATATATAATTCTTTATGTACAGAATAGTTTGTAAAGAATAGTTTCGTACGTAACGTTTCCTATTTTACGAACGATAACAACTGAACTATAAGTAAATTGAGATCGTTGGGGTTTAGCGTAATTACTTTAATCGTAATTCATTGTTTCTATAGCCATTTCATTTTTTATTGGCAATGGGTGTTTATAGCGTTGAAAATTAGCGGTTCATATGCCAAAATCAACAGGTCTGAAAATATTGACACCATGGCTTTTGGCGTATTGCCAACGTTTCGGTAATCACTGCCTAGTGCAAGTGCAGCAATTATTAACTTAACGCAATAACTGAACCAGACTCTGAACGGCCAAGCCACATATTTTGACTAAGTGTAGAGTTTGTGAAGTTAGGGCTTGTAGAGTTAGGGCTTGTAGAGTTAGGGCGTGTAGAGTTAGAAGCTTGGCTCTACATGAGATCTGATAACTTTTTGACAGTGCGAGCCATATGATCTCGTCTTGGCAACATTTTACATGAAAATGTTTTTGGTGGGATTTCACTTCTTTTTGTAAGTTGCTTATGACAATATTATAGCTGCATTTTACCTCCGACACATTTTATACCATAAATATCATCCAATCTTCACCATATTCGGTTTAAGCACACGGTTTTTGATTTTATGTTGAACTGATATGCAAACATTGATCTCCGCCAAAACTTAAATACCAAAATTACAAAATGTAAATTTTCGACATAAACTAATAACCGATTTTTATTTTTTATGTATTTTATTATTATTATTAATAACAAGGAGTCCCTATATCAATTTTCAGACCTCTAGCATCAAAATTTGCGGAAGTCTCATACAAACTTCCATCCCCTAGTTTAAGGGGTTGGGGGGTAAAAGTTCCAAGTTTTAGAATTTTTTTGTTGTTTGTGTACTAATACTAGCTTACATACCAAATTTCAGCTTTCTGGGACTTCAGGAAGTACTCTAAGAATTTTGATGATCATCAGTGAGTGACGAAATCGGGGTTTTTTAGATATCAATAAAATCTAAAGTATAAGAGCTATGCAGTTGAAACTTTATATGTTTAATAAGGTCACTATTGACATCATATCCCCAGAATTTTGTTTATCTGGTATAATCCAAACCCAAGTTATGAGGGTTCAAAAAAACGACGAAGCACTTCGAGAAAAGATAGGTAGTGCTTTTCGCTTTTTTTTTTTTTTTTTGTTTCGTCTTGGCGGGGGCACTACCATGCCCCCAGATAAAATTAAGTGCTTTGGAAGTTTTAAGCATTATTATAAATGTAAAACATAGCTGCTCAATAGATTTCATTGCGACTTCTTACTAACTAAACTTCTATCAACTTAATTGTTTAGATAAATAAACTAAGTACTACAAAATTATTTTAATGATTTAGATCACCATTATTTCATGCAAGATATTGCTAATTTTGTACTAAAACACAGTTTATATATTATTTTCAAAAGAGTAACTGTGCAGTTTCTTACCGATTCTTCTCTGCAAAATCTACATTCCGAACGGTGATAGCTTTACTTTTACAAAAATAATAAACACCTTAAAATTTTAATTTGTAAAATGACGATTTGAAAATACTCTTGGGGCCTATTTCAATAAAGTATATTTTTGTTTTCACTAACTTTATATATATAAAGATAGTGTTGATAGTAGTTGAATCTCTTGATTTATTAGAATATCCATTTCCTTACAACTGTAATGTGAATAACGTTAGGGAGATTATATGATTAACGGCTTTTTGAATATATTTTTTAAAATATCATTTTATTTGCAAAGACTCATGATAATTATAGACGTCTAATAACAAAGTTTTACGAGACAAACTTTGAAGAAATGCTTAAAGTTTGTAAGTGCGACTAAGCCAAACTGCTGCTCTGTCACATTATATTTAACTCTGACCCGTCTCTGGTTTTAGGAACGGTATTTATTAATGTTTTTTGTTTTTCTCGAATTGATCTTTAGAGCTAACATTTTGCTCTTATGAATGCTAATCTCTATGATATCGGTAATTTCAAAATTAGTAACATAAAGAAATATAACCATACCTTTTTATAATGTTAATATTACTAGTAAATTCATAAAAGTGTTTTAAGAAATAGATTGGAGATTGTTTGATATAAAAATTATCTTAACATTCTGTAAAACATTAACATCGAGTAGAAAATCGTTTACTGCTACCCACCGCATTCAACCTGTAAAATCCCACGGCTAGGCATAGGCCTCTTTCTTCATGTAGGAGAAG
This sequence comes from Melitaea cinxia, assembly GCF_905220565.1. NCBI lineage: Eukaryota > Metazoa > Arthropoda > Insecta > Lepidoptera > Nymphalidae > Melitaea > Melitaea cinxia. The sequence continues at coordinate 11,497,098 of NC_059406.1, forward strand.
GATTGGAGCTTAATCCACCACGCTGCTCTACTGCGGGTTACCCAGTATATTCAAGTTGATTTATTAAAATGAAAATCTTTAATCTTTGAATTTTAACATTTCTAGAAAAATATATTTTCAAACTCAAATTGTATCCGAAATTTACACGCACAAAAAAAGTAAATAGCATAACCCATGTTGTTTCTATCTCAAATCTTTTATTACACAAGAAGATTTCGCAGTATCCCTCCCTCTCTCCAGTTAACCGTGCGATGTTCGCATCCTTGTCCGATAAAATCCAATATTATTAAAACTTACACCAGCCTGCTGAGTACGAGCTTTGAAAACTTCTCCGTCTTTATGTAAAATGTTGCTTTCAAAATTACGAAGCCTAACTCAGTGGAGCGTAATTAATCTTTTTCTTGGCTTGTTTTCAATAACCTATTATTCTGTTAGTGACAAGCCGTTTTTCAAGTGTCTGATTTTTATTTATTTCACTGAAAGAGAATCACGTAAAACTTCAATCTTTTAAGACATATCTTTCAATTTGACTGAATATTTTTAGTATAGTTAAGTATATGGTTACGTAAAAGGTAAGCCAACTGTAGTAACTAGTAACGTTACTTGGAACCTAACTTACAATACAAAAAAGTAAATAGTATGCATGTATATTTATTAGACTGGCCCGTTAGCGCAGTTTGTAGTGACCCTGCTTCCTGCTTCGGGGGTTGTGGGTTCGATTCCCATCCCGCGTCTGGTCCGTCCGGTATAATATGTATTAATTTAAATATGTATCATTTATATGTATGTTTATCGAAAAACAAAATATGTAGCTATACCAGTCAGCTGTTCCAATCCAAAACACAAGCATTAAGTTGCTTACAAGTATGTTGTAAATATTTATTTATTTTATGATTAAGAAAGTATTAAAAAGACGTTGTTATGTAAATAACACGACGCAAATACAAAAAATTAGGTTTTTGTTTGGTAGCTTTGAAATCGAAAACAATTTTTAGATTTTTTTCCATCGGCAATTCTTGTGTAAAATGACCCATAATTGATGTAAGTAGTAATTAACATTATTGAACTTTGGCTCGTAGCTCTGTGGAATATTTTTAAATAGTTATTTACGATTTAATTGTATACCGAGCTATATACCGAAGCACAATTTATGCAACACTTTTTATATTTTAACGCTAAAAATTTACTATAGTGGAACCTTTTCGGAATTTATCGCGGTTTATAAGTTTTTTTACATTTCTGGCGTTTCGGATACTCTACAGCAAGCATGGTCAAGGGAGGGTGGAAGTCCTCCTCGTAAAAGTTGTTTAATTATAATGAGTGAAATTCGCGTTAACATAAGAAAACCCAGAACTTACTTTTTAAGTATTATATTTTATTATTATTTTTATGTGATAATTTTCTAAAGGTTTTCACGAAAAATATTTTATCACTCCGAATAATCTGTCAGCTAAAAGACATTTAGAAACCGATTTGTGTTAACACACAAAGAAATATAGAGATTAGTTAGTTTCTTTTTTTAACACAAAAAAAAAATGTATAAAGATCGCCAGTTTGCGTTAGTTTCAAATACTATTAGAGACATTTATATCTATAATATATATCTCCTAATTCTAAAAGTAGGTCAATGAGTGCGGGTTAAGATATCTCTCAAGTGGATTACGAACTAACTAGGAGTTAGAAGTGCAAAAATAAAATCCTCATCCAGCATGTCCGTTAATACGAAACGCTAGAGCTAGAAAATTACTTTGAAACTTAAATAATTTGCAGTTAAATTCTTGAGCTTAAATACTAAATACGGCTAATGTGTTGAGGTAAAAGAAATGAAAACTTTTTCGTTTCTAGTTCAACGAAATGGCTGAAATAAAATTGTAATTGCAGTGTGTTTTGGTTTTTTTTATTCCTCTATAAAAATTAGTTTCGTTGTCTATTTTTAAGTATTAACGAGTGCATACTACGATATAGTTTTTTTTGACGATTTTTGTCGATATTTCGGACCACTTACATGGCCCGTGGTCACAACGAGACTGCTGTGGATGTGTCAACTGTCATCCATCACGGGCAGTATCTTTCTACCCTCCGTCTCGTTCTTTTTAAACCCACCCTATCACTCACTTTAGACACAGACTCCCGGTGGTTGTTAATTTTACAAAGTTCCAACATTGGATTCCACGCATTTGCCAACACAAAACCATCTTCGCGATTGAAATTTTTGTATTTCCGAATTTCTGAAAAAGGATAAACGATATTTGAAAAAGGGAATGCGTTGTCGGTGTTTTAATAATATTTGTCACAAATATCGATAAATGTTTTGATCAAACCTATAACTACTAGGTGCTATTGATGTCTTGTCATTTCTTTCTAAATTGTCTTTTCATGTAGCTATATTTCCTGAAAATTTATCAAAAGGATCTATGTAAATATGAACATCAATCACATAGAGAGACAAAAATAAATAATCTTGGAATTTTATCGTCTACATTATTTGTATCTGTAAATAAAGAGCAGATATTTATCTACGAAGTAATCTATGACAACGGGAGTCCAATTCAGTGTGTAATATGAAGCGAACCTTGAATTTAGGGCGACATACACAAAGACAGCTTTCGGACATAAAATATGTAAATTGTTAGGTGCATACAGTCATACGTGTACTAATAATTTTGTAGTTTTTATATTTTCTTAAGTAAACCTATAATTTAATAATTCTCAATCCCATTTAAAACGTTCAAAAACTTTACTCCGCTTCATGTTAGATAATACAGACCTTAAAAAAATATTTTATACAGATAGAAGGCAATATCCCGTCTGATATTAACGCTCAACCCCAACTTCTACTTGTAGGAAATTGAATTTTGATTCGTGACATTGATTTTATACTATGTTTAAAAAAAAAAAAAAAATTAACAAACTTATCCCCTAAAATCGTAAAATAGAGGATGAAAGTTAGTATGAAACTCTGATACTTTTAATTTGAAATGAATTATGTGTGGTATCCAGCGTTTGAAGATAATAATAATAATTATATTGTACCCTTTCTAACCGTTGCTACTACTATGTCCTGCGCTTAAAGGTTATCTAGAAGAAAGCGCTCATTAGCAATAACATCGCCTTAGTACATCTTTGTTTTCACTTGTTACTGTGTAAATGTGTATTTTGTTGTACAATAAAAAATATTATTATAAATAAAGTACTTTTAAGGATTTCTTAATATTAATCAGTTATTCAGTTTTTTAAATTATATTTTAATATATATTTTTGCCTTTTATACGATTAAAAAAGAACGTATCTAAGAATATTTTGTATTTCACCCTGCAGCGATAAAAAGACTTTCGCTCCCTAAATTGAATTTGAAAATGAGATTTGCTGAGATAGCATAACATATTGGATAATTTAAACATTTTAGCTGGTTTATTTATAAAATGTATAAAATGTAGTGTGTATATAATGTCTGTGCTAACATCATTTGAAAACAATAAAAAACTTATTAATTGTGATTCAAAATGGTAGAAATTTTGTTCCATAAACTAGGTGCTATATATTTTTATTTTTTTAAAAAGGGAAGAGTCCCAATGGGTAGCAAAAATAATTGTACTCCATACACAAGGTTCACACAGTCGAAATCGAGCTCGACATCTACAATAGAAATGAAGTTACGCACAGAAAGAATTTAAAATATACCAGCGAACAATCGAGGAATATTTCGATAAATGCTACGTCAGGGTTTAGCAGATTTTATTTCCGTCAAGCAAGGTTATCCGTACGGAAAAAAAATCGACACTCGATACCGAAGAGATGTGAAATATTAAAAAAGTAACTGGGTTGTTGTTAGTAATTGGATACGTTTACGTTATAAATAACTTTTAACGATTATTTATATTATTCACACGAAAAATAAATTTCAAGGAAATTAAATATTGTTCTGTTAATGTGACAACATTTTACTAATAGGTACATCTTATTTCAATAGTACCAACTTCAAAATCTTAATTCAAATCTAACACGAAATGTAATTTGTGTATTGATAATATAGTACGGCCATAACTGTTACGTGTCCAATATATATCAGATCAATCAGATTTGGTAATGGATTAGGACAGAAAACGTTTTCATTATTTCCAATATTAAACTAAAGCAATGTGTATTATGTTATTAATGGGGTTGTAATGACACGCAATGGATGCTTTCGTCAAATTTACTGCGTAGGTATAGAGCTATAAATTTATATTATATGTAGTTTTAGAATACAAACACCTTTAGACAACTGAATATGCGTGGCGTATCTTAACTAAGAAAGGTGCTATTAATTAGTTTATTTAATTTAATAAATTAATAATTAATTTAAGTTAATTTAATAATTAATTTAAGTTATCAAATAATAAATTAAAATAAAATACTATACACTACTAAAAACTTAAACAAATTTATTTTAAGAGTGTCGCACTCGCCAGACACAAAACGGTTTTGTATGTACAGACTGCTCCTAATCAAATTATATTGATAAGTTTATTTTTCTTTAAACATTACAAAGAACAGATCTCAACAATTCATTCAATTCATTACATATATATTCAGAATATATGCTCAATTCAGGACAATAAAATTAAAATTGTAAACGTAAGAATAGAGAGTATAAGAATTAATGGAGCTATTTTAATCGCGATTACATATATTTTCATTTTTAATTTTTAAAATATTATCTGTGGCCATATCTTAGTACAATTGACAATGGCCTTAGTACTATTTAAGTATTTTCGCTACGATATAACTGAGAAACCTCAATTTAGAGGTACCTTTTCTTATAGGTAAACAAGAAATTATCTAAACATAGCTAATTTTAAAAATATTAGGTGTGAGACATGAAACCGACCTCCATTAATATTATCAGCGGTTTTAAAAAATTGTCTTTCATTGATTCTATACAATTGATAGAGTTTTAACAGCCGTCGCACAGAATTTATTCAAAGTAGGAAAACTTAGAGATATAATATTTGAATCGTCTTTAACAAGAAAAGATTACTTTGACATGACGTTATTAATATTCTTAATCGGTAAGCCGTACAATAAGCCTAAGTCAATTTATTCTGGACAACTAAAATAATCTTGACCTTCTAGTAAAATTAATATTAAATGTTTTACTTAACGTTTCTGTAATAATTTTATTAAAATTTTACTCTATGGAATTAATGACGACACGTTAGCGTAGTGATTAGAGTAAATGGCTAATATGCTAAAAGTCGACAGTTCGATCTTTGCACACGAAAATGTATTTGTGTAAAAAATATAGGTTCTAGGCGTATGTGCTTGTGTCTTGTTTGTTACCGGACCACCAACACGCGATTTACTTTCATCTTGATATACTTTACTAATATTACAAGTATATTTTTTGTTATTTTTTTTTTACAATTTTTTTTTTTATCGAAACTACACGTAACGCGTAAATATTGAAAATTCTTTTTACAAGGTTATGTTAACTCGACCTTCAAATTGATTAATGTTCTACATAAAAGCTATTAATAAGTGAGAGTGAAGTTATTAAGCGAGACATATATACAAATATAAAAATTACACTAAATTGCTTGAGTTTAATTAAAAAGTATTGATTGCCGTGTTCCGGGGACCGGGACGTAATTATAAAGAGTCAAAGAAAAATTCTTATGTGTATCTTTAACTATAACTAACAATGAGGTAATTCTTGTATATACCTATTATGGTCTTATACCATTTATTACGCGACGGATACTCAAATTTATATTCAATTACAATATAAAAACTTTCAATTTCAAAATTAATATATATCTTTGCAGGACTTAATAACATTTGTTAGGTTTTTTTTTTGAGCTTTACTTAAAGGACGTAAAAAGGTTTTTTATCATCAAACAAAAAAGTAGGGGTGAGAAACAGCAACAAAAAATGAACGCGACCAAAATTAATAAAAACTAAAATTAAATAAAGAATATCGCAAGATTCAATCAGATATAAATTCAGTTTCCTATAGTTTAGATTTTTTCCTCGACGCAAGAATTATTCTCTAAATTCGTATATAACTTTTATTGCCCCAGGGATTTGTGTAAATAAAATATACGACAATTTCACTTTATTACTATTCCCATTACGAATTCGAATTACAAAACTTTTTGTGTTTAAAAATGTTATATAATTCTTTTTTCACGGTGTATTTGATAGGCCGTATTAAGAGTGCCTGTAAAATGTTTATAAATTATTATTATTATTATTATTTTTTGACTTTGTCGTAAATTGTATATAAAATATCATGACTTTAACAGCCCTAAATACGCTTAAGTAATATACGAGTAAACAGATTATACAAATTTATATTAATGTATAAGCCATTAAACAAAATGTTCCAAGGCAAAGTTAATACTGCTTAAGCCTAAATTAATTTCATAAGTTTAATACGCTATTAAGGTAAACTAATGACGTGTATCATCGATTAAGCACACTCAATATCTCAACAGTCTCTCTGTTTAATTAATTAATTGATGTTTATAGCCACATAAGTTCTGGAAAGTTCTATTACGTAAAATTATTGATAATACTCGCACTATATTATTTGTTTATTTTATACAATATCCCTACGTGGATATCCTAACTACTTATTTTGGTGTGAACAATTCATTTATAACCATGTAAGTCTACATTACAGCAGTTTTGTTCCTTAATTAGTTTCCGCAAGATTGATATACCGAGAAAAGTGTATAGAAAATGTACAATTATGTACAAATAATAAATTCTAGTAAATGCATAGTTTAGTGGTACGTTTTATGTTCACTGCCCACATACTATGTTCTAAAAGTGTTGACTACATATTGAATACGTGGTCCTACTCAATGTATGGATCATGATCCTATATATACACTAATATATTGTACACACGTGTACAAAATACGTATGGGATTTATACATAAATGTGTAGTCTAGATAAAGTCTAGTGTTCTAGCCGACCGATGGCGGAATAACCATTCAACTGCTGACTTTGAAATACATAGGCCGAAGACGGGCAGTAGCGTCTTAGGTGTGACAAAGCCAGCCTTGCGGTCACCAACCCGCCTGCCCAGCGTGGTGACTATTGGCAACACACATAAGTTCGCGTCATTTTTGTTCGCCGTTTTGGTGCCAAATTGTGGAGGCCTATGTTCAGCAGTGGTCTGCAATAGGCTGAAATGATGATGATGATGATGGTGATGAGTTAAAGTTAGAACGCATGACTCCAAGTACGAACATCACTATCGACTGTACGCGTAAACTGACTATAATGAACATTTGTACATACCTATTTATGCACATCACGCGTTCACGGAAACACCGGTATACGACGATACACTATAAAAACGTTATCCTAACAAACGTGATCTTATTAGAGTTTCATTACATGTATAGGATACAATGTCTCAGTCTTATGCCAGGTGAGAAGTAATGCAATTAAAACTTGCTTTCGTACGATACTCATAGCCCCTTTCCCGTAATCAGCGTCTGAAGAACTTATCACGTTATACTCGTAATTATATCAAGAAAATATCAAAAAATTACGTCTTAGGTAAAAGTCACATCAAATAGAATAATTTTGATTTTAAGACGTTATAATATGAACATGTTAAGATATATTTAATGTGTATATTACACTTTTTAGTAAAATAAACGACCCGCTACTCACCATCTGTCCGCAGAATTAATAAATTTAGCCATATTATGAGTTCTGTACCCGCAAAGTTGTTGTTTTTTAAGCAATTAGTTTGAACAAAAAAAAAACAGACAAAAAGAGAAGAAGTGCTGTTTGTAATATACATTTTATATAAAATTAATATGAGTGTGACTTTTTCGTAGTAAAATAGGCACTCGATATTTACTACAAAACCTGCAGTTTAGTTACTTTGAATTATTGATAATATTTATAAATATTAAATATGTTTAACGAGCAACCTTTAATAGAATTTTACAAAACTATATTAAGAACGTAAAGAATATTTTAAATATTTGAGTAAAAAGTCTTATTTCATAATTTTCTTTTTAAAAACCCAATGTCTACAGGGTTCGAGTTATAATAATAGCTATCGGCAAGGTATTGGACTAATGAAGTCAATTTTAATGGATCTTAAAATTATAATTATAGTAATGTATATCTCTAAACCTTTTACAGGCGTATTTTCCGTACATATGAAGTGAATATAAAATAAACACTCGAAAGAACTCATAAGTAAACATTATTTCAGTTCCCGGTGTCTCAGTTATGATTCATGTATTCACTTTCTGACTTAGCTCTGTGATCCAGAACTTTACGAAAATCTGTTACAAAAATTAAACTGAGATCTCCTCAAAGTTTACGCTATATTAAAAATAGTAGATTAATAAGATTCCTTTCAGTTTTAAAAAGACGTTTACTAAAAGACGAATAGATAATAAAATGTAAACAAAACGCTTACTGAAATATAAATTTTAATAACTTGGAAAACGGCAAGCAACGTTTTGTCGGATTTTCACCATCGAGCCAATATTATTTTTTACAAAAGAATGTCAAGATATTTTACGTTGGGAAAGAATTAAATTGAAGACTAAAGGCAAAAATAAAATAATCCATTATTTTGTTAAACACTAGGCGTCCTACATGATTTCACTTGTATTTGATTTTTTTAAGCCGTATATTTTGTAACTATTGTTAGTCGTGTGGAGAGTTATTTCTGTACTCACAAGTCTTTAATGATAAATTATTAAAATCGTGTTTAGTAGTTTTAGAGTTAGATCAAATAAATGTTTCCTTTAATATTACTAATTTACAAGGCGTTGGCGCAACGGTCACAGCACTGGTTTGTGGCTATGGCGCTGGTGGTTGCGGGTTCGATCCCTGCACATAACAAACATTTGTATTGACCATACAAGTGCTTGCCGTGGTCTGGGTGCTTATGCAGTCCTTGTGGGTCACACCACCGTGCATCGGAGAGCACGTTAAGCCGTCGGTCCCGGTTGTTATCATGTAAACCTGATAGCGATCGTTACTCATAGTAGGGAACATATCCGCCAACCCGCATTGGAGCAGCGTGGTGGATTAAGCTCTGATCTGTCTCCTATATGGGGAAAGAGACCTATGCCCAGCAGTGGGATATAACAGGCAGGCAGGCAGGCGCGTAGCGTAGCGTTAATAGTATTATTAAGTTGGATGAATAGCCTTACACTTCACATACTGCATACACTAGGTTTACGTAAATAGGTGTACATAATTACTATAAGACCTACAAGCAATGTCGCACAAACTTTTGAATATTCCATTTTTGTAATTTATTTTATAATATATTATCGTACACCGTTATAAAAAGTGTAATAAATTCATAACATAAACTTCATAATCAATAATAGGTATATTTTATTTAGACACAGTAAGAAAATCTAGTGAAAGAAACGTAACCATATTTTTTTTTATACAAGTGTCCAAATAAATCACACGAAACACGCTAACGACTGTCAGGCGTTTGGTGAAACATACTTCTGACAAAAGAAATTACGTTTTTTATTTCGAACCTTTTAACAAAAATCTCGTCTTCAGCACTCCTGTCCACTAAAGTAAGATAAATGTAGACATCGTGACAGAAAAACATTTTGAGTTATTGCTAGTTGTAATAACACTATGATTGACTGATCTAGTTATATATATTTTCGCTGTTTTTGCACTTTTTCATTTTCCAGATCGAGCATTTTTAGAAAAAATTGCTGGGGCAGCGATTTTAGTCACAATTAAAAATTTTGTCGTTCTTTCCCGTTCCTTACAGATCTTTCCTTTTCGTACAGCCGTACAGAATTTCCAGACAAAAGTATTTAAATATCATCAAAGCTAATAAATAAAAGCGTGATAGAGATTCAAAGCGTACCTAATTCATTTAGTAAAATTACACCGACTTTCAACATTCTTTCACAAGGACTATTCTACATTATAACAGTGACATAGGACATATTTTAAAGGGATAAAATGGTACAGTCATCATTCCGTAATCCACGCGAGAAAAGCCAACACTGGAAAGCAATTTGCGTATAATTATATAACTTCGTTTAAGTCTGCCTTAAATTTATTATTCTTGAAGCGAAAGTGTCTCGTGGCTGGTCAAGGAGCACTTAATATTAGTAGCGATACTCAATTTCGAAGCGTTCGCGTTGGCCGCGATCGATGGGGTGTTAAATTTATGTCATTCAAAGTCCCTTCTATCGTCACGTCTGTTACGTTGTTGAAGTCGTCGAAATTGCGTTGCTTTATTGGCCCCCAGCCTGGCGTGGCTGACTGGCGTTTGATTTTATTATCGGCGAAATATTGCCTATCGACTGCCGTCAGACACGACGATCACTGTAATGGACGTATATTCAACTCTATACAATTCATACATAATTTGTGATTAGTTTTTTTGACACATGAGTTCACGTTCTTTTTGGCGTAAACTTGTGGAGGCCTATGTCCAGCAGTGGACTGTATAGGCTGTAATGATGATGATGAGTTTTTTTGATATCATATTTGTTTATATATAAAAATTAATAAAATTAAACGTATTAATTGTCGTGTCAAATTCGAGAACGACTCGGCTAATTAGCTTCATGTAAAGGGTTCTTACGGAATGACAAGTTGGAAAAATTACTCAGACAATTTTTGAAAATATTGTGTTTACTTGAATTTCACAAGCACGTAAAATGTGATTTCTATTTTTGACTCAAAATTTAGACTACTCGAACGTCAGTTTCTTCATTTAGATTGATTATTTATTTATTTATTTTATTTAAATTCTTTATCGTACAATAAATACACTAATACAAGTGTGTACAAAAGGCCACCACCAGCCAACCTTGGTATGTGCAAGAAAGTAGGTATAGCGTGTACAATAAAAAAAAACAAATAGTATAATATAACATTACATATCATATAATATAATAATATAAAATAAGAAAATATAGCGTAACATAATATAATTAATTACATAATACAATAATATATAATTGATATGATTGATAATAGATTATTTTCGATTATTTTAATAAAATTAGGTGTTTTTATTAAAAAGTTATTATAGCTTTTAAAATTACAATAGAAAAATAAATTTTAATCGTGAAATAAATACTAAATGTTATACGTTAATAAATACTAAATGTTATACGTTAAGCTAGTAAAATAGTTATTAACGAACGTAGAGAACAGAAACATTTCAAATATAAACCATATGTACATATTAAAATACCTCATTCGCTACCTTCAAGGGGTATAGTCCCCTTAAACTAATTTATCTCCCTTTGATTTATATAGGTCCCTTAATTAAATGAAGGCAAAATATCGGCACGATTCTACGAGCAAATTATACGAATTAAAAGCACGAAGGCTTTTAACTGAAATTCGTAATTGCTCCTTAGTTTTTTTGTTCGAATACTTACAAATTTAAATTTAAATTCCTAAATAATTGGCCTACATTTTTTTTTCTATGTTAAATAAATTTTGTGGCTAGTTTCTGCCTGGTTTCCGCTAAGGCATTGGTTGTGTTTGTTTTGTAAAAGAGTATATGTAATATTTCAAAATTAATTAAAATGTCTGTTAAAAACTAAAGTATTATAATTAAAAAGTATATTTTTAATTTATTTTTATCACCGTATAATTCAGTTTTACCTTTTTTTTATAAGTTGACAATATAAGCTAGAGTATAAAATATAAACAAACTGTTTTAATATAATTTAAAAACTGGCTAAAAAGGTTCTGTGGATCTGGGTGGATCTGAATTATTTCTATCGTGAGGACCTTTAACACATCATCGAAAGATCAGAAATATAAAAAATACCCAAGTAACCTTCATTCAGTTAAAATTTAAAGATATTTACTTATACCCGCCATTCAAGCAATGGAGCAGCATGACAGGTTAAGATAAAATCCATGAAGGATTAATTGACCTAACAATAAAAGTCTCTGCCACACTGAAGGAATATTTGCAGGATGTTACAGTGCACATTTAAAAATACCGCAGTGAAATATTCACTGCGGTATATATTATATATTGGATTACACTTCACAACACTTTTCAACTAACATTGATTGAAAAAGGCACTCGCTACGTGGGCTGTGGTAAAAATTTTAACGTTTAAAACGGCTTATCTCTCAACGAATCTTTTCGTGCCTCTATATTTATGTTTTATTTTTGCACAAAATATGTATGTAGACGAATATTTAATTCGTTTGTAGATAGTAAAATAACTTTTGTTATTGCTACTGATTTTTTTCCTTTCCTTTCTTCTATCTTATTTAAATTCTATGACAATTTTATAGGGAGGTTTTTAATGCAGGCTAGATTAAACTGCAGATGAAGAAAACAAGAAGATAGAATATTTTTTAAACCGACTTCAAAGAAAGGAGGAGGTTACTCAATTCGACCGAATTTATATATATATATATATATTATGTACGTTCTGGGATAACTCCTTTGTTTATGCACCGATTTTGATAAATCTTTTTTTGTTGGAAAGGAAATATTCCTAGTTTGGTACCATGATAAGGAAACCAGGATCTGATGATGGGATCCCAGAGAAATCGAGGGAAACTCTCGAAAATCCGCATAACTTTTTACTGGGTGTACCGATTTTGATGATTTTTAATTTAATCCAAAGCCGATGTTTATCGTGTGGTTACATTTAAATTTCATCAAGGTTTGATTACAACTTTTGGAGTAATCTTTGATAATGCGTATTTACTTGACAATTTTTTTCGTCTACCTACGTTGTATTACTTGTCAATATAATTGAAGTCGGTTTTTCTTCGTTTGCCTGCAAACACAATTATTAATTATTTCTGTTAATTAATCTATGACTTGATTTATTTAGTTTTGTTGCGTCCTATATTTAATATACACAGGAATTTCCATTATTATTACACACAAACACATTTTTTGACTAGCTTAAAACCACCTTTTAAGAAAGTAAGGTTTCGTTTAAGGAATTTCACTTATAATGTAAAAAATATTAAATATAACCTTTGTTAATGTTTTATTTACATGGCTGAGGTTAAATATTATAACGACAAAAATATCGATATACCTAAGCGTTATCAAAGAATTACACGCTTCAATAAAAACGTGTAAGTGATGTGGGCCAGGCAATTTCGTATGACAAAATTTCAGCAGAACGATCACTTTTCAGTACCTTTAGAAACGTGTGCCTTTGACCATTCACTTTGATTATAAGTCTTCAAAAATGTTTACAATTCTGCTTCGTCGACTTGAAATTGTAAGTTTCTTAATGAAGACAACGTAAATACATTCTTAAACGTCTGTATAACTACTGCATTTTAAATAAAAATTTCTAAGAAATTAAAAATATTGATTTAAATAATTTAACATTCACACAAACTTCTAAAACACAAAAATTCTACAAAAAATTGTGAAAAACTAATTGAATTTTTTATATCATTCGAGTTTTTATTTAATTTTTACTTTACTTAATATTTATTTTTTATTTTATAACACGTTAATCTTGAATTAATTCAATACTTACAATAATTATAGCAATTAATAAATAATTCAGTTAATGAAAATATAAATTGTATTATCCCTTCTACAATAAATAAGGTTAATGAGCATTTACAGCATTAATGAAATACCAATTTTCCGGAGTCGTAAAGCTTACGTGTAAAGCAATAATGCGTCAACATTAGCAGCTGCTAAATGTTATTCCAGAAGAATAATTACAACAGAAAGGCCTACTTTTTAAATTGTCTCTAACGGAATAAATTACTTGAAATGTACTAATTACTCTGGGTTTGTTTTTGGCGGTAGAAACAAATTAGCCGAAATTAACATTCAGTTTTCATATTACAAAACATCGACACGTACGCGTCTCGTTAGCAATTCCATTACGAAAGTGCTCTTATATAAATAAACAGTTTTCGTCTATTGTTGTTAAAGTATATAAAATTAATTATTAATGTCATATTTATGTTTTTTTTTTTTTTTTTTAAATTAAATGACACAAAAATATTAGAAGTAATAAGTTGGTAAAACCAATGCGTATTTTAACACTAGATGTGCTGAAGATTACGGCCTCCCTTAAACTGCCGCCCGCCGTGACAAATTGTCCCATTTTATTTATTGCAAAATTTCTTAGTAGGTATAAGGCATGAAAATTAATATGAATACTATTATTTATATTCTTATAATATCTTTATCTATTTATTTCAATCTAAATCTTATTCCTAACAAAACAGTAACGTAATAAATTATGTATTTACTGCCAGATTTTTGGTTTTATAAAAAAATAGTCCCAACTTACATTGTAATTATAAGTAAACCATAATATGATATTCTATTGTATATGATACGATTCAGGCTGTAACATCCCACTGCTGGGCATAGGCTTCTTTCTCGATGTAGGAGAAGGATTTGAGCTTAATCCATCTTGCTGCTTCACTGCGGATTTGAAAATATATTCCCTATTATAGATAATGCAATCTGTCAGGTGTATTTGTTGAAAACTGAGACTGATAGCTACGTGTTTTACGAGCCATAGTGCGAAGACTCGCAGGGACCAACATCCAAACCGGAAAGAAATATTCGTACAAATATAAATATCTAACGTGAATAAAATTATATATATATGTATGTATGTATGTTTGTATGTATGTGTTTGTGTATGTATATGTGTATGTATGTATGTATGTAAATAAGTACATACGTAAATATATTCAAACGTTTATGTCTCAATTTGTACACCTACACTGACACAATACCATCTCCTCTGCCCCTAGGTTGCCTGGAAGAGATCGCTTTTTAGCGATAAGGCCGCCCTTTGTGCCTGATGATACTCTGTTTAAGTTCATAATATGTATTAATTCTGATTTGGTGTACAATAAAGTGTATTGTTATGTTATGTTGTTATCTATACCGAGCGGGAAGCGAACCCGCAAACCGTCGGTGAATTAGGCACCTTTAGGTTAGATGTACTAAGAAACGTAATTTCGAAATCATGCAAAATCTAACTTTAAGTGTTTTACTAAAAACCGAAAAAAAATGTGAAAAGAAATTGTCAATCATTTTAACAATTCCCGTTGAAGCGGTATAAAATATTATAACTTTTATTTACTCAATAAGACTATTTGCTTTCAGTTGGATAAATTAAATTGCGAGTCTGAAAAACTTTATTTTTACCTAGATACGATCTTCACGCAAATTGGTGTTTGTGAACTTTTGCCCCAGTTTTATTTGCAAGTTGAGATATCTTTAACATTCACATGTTTTGAACTTATATTATTTATTATCTTGGCTAAGTAAACTTTGTAATTGAGATAAAGTTAAAGTCTATCTCTGTCTGCCTGTCACTATTGCAACACTGGTTCTGTGGTGTTAATTTTGATAAAATATATTAATATTTTACTTATTGGTAACAAACAGTGGATTAAATGTAAAAATGAATGAATATTGCGAAACGAAGCGAACAGAAGCTACTTCTGGTAATTCAAAATTGAGTGAATTTGGAAAGACATTTTTTAAAATCATATTAAGTAGACGATCTGCTCGGTGATAATCGCGCTATTGTTTATGGCTACAACGTCTTCCTCATAAGTTCTGATAGGGTTTTAGCTTATCTATAACCTGACTTAATAAATTGACATTTCTTTTATTTAATTTACATTTAATTTTAATTTACATTATGACATTTCTTTTATTTATTTTTTATTAATTCATTTATTTAATTTAGGAAAACTTGTAAGACATTCACTTATGTAGAGTGTACAAAATTGTTTTGTTTGCAGCGTTTTTTTTTTTTTTTGTTTACCTTTTGCCACGGCATGGTAAAGGACAGTTTCATCTAAAAAATAACTTTTATCAAATTAATACAAAGCTTATATAAATACCATCACATCAGCCTATCGCAGTCCACTACTGGACATAGGCCTCCACAAGTTGAGCCAAAAATGGCGTTACCCATAGTCACCACGCTGGGCAGGCGGGTTTGTGACCGCAGGGCTGGCTTTGTCGCACCGTAGACGCTGCTGCCCATCTTCGGCTTGTGTATTTCAAAGCCAGTAGTTGGATGGTTATCCCGCCATCAGTCGGCTTTTTAAGTTTCAAGTCTTAGTCGCCTCTTACGACACCCACGGGAAGAGAGGGGGTGGCTATATTCTTTAATGCCGTAACCACACAGCAATATAAATATAAATAACAAAAATTAAACTCCTAATAAAGTATAAATATTGTATAATTATCGCCAAAATATACATAATCACAAGTTTAAAAGTTTAAAATTTTACTTATTTTTATTTCTTAGTACAAAAAGATAGTTACAGCATAAGCCTTATAACATTTTGTATAATAAAATAACGACTAATGAAATACTATTTTAATATTTTAATATCAAAATTCAAAATCGCACAAAAGTAAATCTTACTTATTCCGTTTTTTAATTATTTTGCATAGCACATTGCGTAAATATACATCCTATTCCTTAGAGAACATTGTATTATATCACAAACTATCGGATAAAATTCATGTGTTTAATCCAATATGCAATTCGAGTATCTATAACATTGAAAGAAAATCAGAAATGGTTTCACAGGAATCAATAATCTTACTAACCGTGTAATGAATAACGTTAAATTAATGTTATTTCATTACTCAGCACCACTGGAACGATCGAATATCCATTATAATTGTCAAAGCAACTAAATTAAGGTAAATTATAGTGTTAAAGTAAATGTTTGTCTAAAGTTTGGTTATGGAGCGGTCTGATAAGGTTCCTATGGTGACTGGAAACAAGAACTGTGAACTGTGCTTATTGCTTCAATATTTGTTAAGACGTCTTTCTGGTATAATAATGTTGATAGTTCCTTTAACATCAATGGTCATGGGTTCGATTCCTACTTGGTACAAATATTTTTTCTTGAGTTAAGTGAAGGCTCTCAAGTGGATTAAGTCCCAATCCTCATGCATTTATGGGCAAGGTTATCTTACGTAAACGTAAAAATATAAAGGATGTTAAGGTTTTAATTCCGTTTATTTATGAAGTATTTATAAAAAAAAAATAGATGTTATTATTTTCGAATTAATTAATCAAGTCACTCACTCGTCCACAAAAACATTAAATAAAGTAATTTTATTATTGAATTATTTAGCTATATATTTTTAAAAACTACAACTTAGTTCAAAAGCATTTTTTAAATTTATTTTTTATGAATTTAGCTTTATCTTGATTTCATTATGACTCACAAAGCTATACTGATTTAAAATAAATATTTGTTTACACATAGTTATGTTCCCAATAGAACTTGAACTGGATAGCATTAGGCGATTAAACGAATTCTTGCACCGCTACACAATAGTTGCTGTTGACGCGCACATATTTTATACAAAAAACTAGCAGTTTTCTTTTGATTTCACGCTTGTAAACGAAAAGCTAAGCTCACGCAAAGAAGAGACAACAATAGTGTCAGGAGTCAGGAGTCACTTATGCTTCTTAAGACCGCTCAACTATTGAGGTTACGAATTTTTCTCTTCCTTGCTGTACACATACACTGTACAAGTATTATTCAGCCTTATTCATAACAAACTTTATGGAGATGTTCATTTATTTGTGTGTTCGGGTTCCAATAATTATGGACTGCCTTTATTATTATTTAGACTTTGATATGTATGAAGAAATCTATTCTTTTTATCTTTCTTAACTTTAAATAACTTACTTATGCAAAATAATCCATATACCAAGTCTGACAAATCAAGGAGACTGCTGAATAATTGTGGCTGCAAACGAATAAACCGACTGCAATTACATCGACAATAAATAACATAACAACAACATTTCTCCCAGGACGGGTATTGGCTGACCGGAGGCCGTAAGAAGCCGACAGTTAATTCTCCTCTTGTGTCCCCTTGCGGCTTTTACCAGCTTTGGGTTCACTATTGTTCTAGAGGCTCCTGTGTCTAGAGTCATTTTGCAATCCGTCCCGTTAATAGTCCCCTGAATCGCAAGACTATTCCCGCTGCATGCCTGGGAGATAACAGTTATTGGGGCTTCCTCCGCGTCAGCCAGCACTCGCCCCTTAGTCCTGGCTTTTATTCGTTTCCCTGCTCCCGTTCAAGGGACGAAGCCCCTTGTTTCTTCAGCTCCTCTATTTGTTCCTCGATCCTTTTCATCCTTGCTATCTGGGTCTCCTTCTGCGGGCAGTTGAGCTGAATATGACCCCTTTCGCCGCACTTGTAGCACATAACTCTATAGCTTTTCTTCGTAGGAGCCTTGACCTCCTTAACTTCCTCAGAGACCTCGCGGATCTTATGGGTCTGCCGTATGTCATGGCGAACAGCCTCTACCTCCAAAGCATGCGCCAATGCTTCCTTTAACGAGGTATGGTGTCGAAGCCTCACTGCAGCTCTGACCTCCAGCTCTTTGATTCCGTCGACAAATGCTTGAACAATATTCGTGTCTACCATCTTGGTGTCGGCTCCTGGGTGTGCCTTCCTGACGAGTTTTTCAATTTCCAACGCCCATTGTTGTAGTCCTTGTCCTGAGCGTTGGACTCTGTCACGCAGTTGGGCACGGAACACATGCTCCAGGTGTCGCTCCCCGTATCGGGATTCCAGTGCCTCCATCAAGTCTTGGAACCCGTTTCCTGTATGTGGCAGTGCTTCCAGAACCGACAAAGCTTGCCCTCTGAGCGCAACAGTGAGAGCAGTCAGGCATTGCTCTTCCGTCCATCCGTTAGCAGTAGCAACAGTCTGGAATTGTTGACGATAAGCGTTCTACGGAGTAGTGCCATCGTATGGAGGCACTTTCACTCTTGGTCCTTGCGCCACTCCGGTACTTCCACTAGACATCGCGACTCCCGTGGTTTCAAGGCGCACTACTTTCTTCTGTAGTTCAGTGAGGCCGGTTTTCACATTTTCAACATCCAATCCTAACCCGGTAACTCGTTCTTCCACTACGTCGACATCTTTTCGAAGCTTAGTCACCGCATCACTAACATCTTTTATAGCCCAAAGCGTTTTTTCTTGGAGCTCTTTTTGTTGTTCTTGTGATTCTTGCAATTTGAAACTTGTTTGCTCTTGTAATTCTTGTAATTTGAAACTTGTTTGCTCTCGTAATTCTTGCAATTTGAAACTTGTTTGCTCTTGTGATTCTTGCAAAGTACTACGAATTTCAGCCCTTTGCAGCTCCATTAATTTAATTAAATTTCCTAATTGAAGAGCCACTTGAAGGTCTGCAGAAGTTACGGTGTCACTGGTAGGCATAGTAAGGTGGGCGGGTCCGGTGGGCGGGGCTTGAGACAACGTAGGCGGGGCTTGAGACAAAGTAGGCGGGGCCTGAGCCTGAGTAGGCGGGGCCTGGGTCCGAGTGGGCGGGGCCTGACGCTGAGTGGGCGGGGCCTGAGTCCGAGTGGGCGGGGCTTGAGCCCGAGTGGGCGGGGCCTGGTGGGCGTGGTCAGTGGGCGGGGTATGATAGGTGAGGTCAGTGGGCGGAGCTTGGTCCCCAGTGGGTGTGGCCTCCGCAGCGCGTTGTGCCCTTGTCCTGACGTCCTTGAAGTCCTTGGAGTCTTCTCTCGGAGTCAATGGCATCTCCAAATCTCACTTCCGACACCAGTTGTTACGTGTCAGGGTTCGAAGGATTTGGAGAGAAAGACCTGCTGACTCTTTTCAAGACTTTATTCACTAGCACTAGGTCCAACACAAAGCACTAGGTTCAAACACTAAGCACTAAGTTCAAACACTAAGTACTCACGATGTCCTCAGTCGTAGCCAATGTCGTAGGTTTCGCTGGTATCACTCTTGATCACTAGTTTTCACTCTTGAAGTCGCCTCGAAGATCGCTCAAACTGAACTGAACTCGTTCGCCTACCTGCAGCTATTTATATCGGCCGACACGAGGCCCAGACCATTCTGGAAAGTTCGCGCATGTACCCGGTTTTCGAGACTATACTTCTATATAGTTCCACAGTAGTTCCTCTAACGCCATCTAGTATTGAGTAGAGAGTTTCATGCTATCGCTGTCTTTGTGGGGTTTCAATGGTTGCCGTTAGATGGCGCTAGTTTCTTTGTGTCCGTAACACTATGTAATAACGTAGGTAGGCGAAAAAATAGTCAAGTAAATGCGCGTAATCAAAGATTACTCGAAAAGTACATGTCAGACCTACCTAGACTTTATATAGTATAGCAAAGAATCGTGTCGATTTTTAGTGTTTTCCAAATATCCTTGCATAAATAAATCTATGGTATTAATTCTTTTGAAAAAAAAAACCATTTTAAATTTCCATTAAACCAGCACCAACGCTAGCCTAAATCGTAAATGTGACCTATTTGCACGATGACAAACATTTTTTTATTCAATAATGAAACGACAATCACCAAAACAAAATAACGGAATTCTTGCAACATCATCAGTTTGCCGCATCGTCGTTAATCTAATCGTAAACACGTGGACTGACGCGAGTTAAGTCTAATTAAGAACGAATGTACCTAATGTAACAAATGCGTTGAAGTAATATCAATAAGGCTAGGAATTTTTCTTTAAAAATGTCCCATACAAAGCATAAAAGAGCTCGAAGATATTGTACATAATATAACAATAATTATGTTGAAATTATCAATCAATATAAAAAAAAAACTACGTTAAAATTTTGCTTTATAATTCATTATAATATTTTATACCTCCGGTATCTTACAACATAATACATTTCTGTACACAAAGGTAAATTTATCTGGTCTTGGTCTTTTAAATTTATTATTATTCTTTAGTGGTTTTATTCTTAAAAATGGTGTTTCTTTATTCTTAGTTATACAGTAAAAATATTTATATTCCGTGCGATTCTTCAAAATCGTTCTTGGAATATAAAACAATCTTGGTAGCGATAAAATTTATATTGTTTTTACCAAACTTTTCAATCTTAACGTTAAAGAACAAGTGAAGTTCTGAATCAGTCTGTCAGAAAGAATTATAAATATTAAAAAAAAAAAAAAATCATTTGTTACAATATTTATAAATAGGTAAAAGAAATTACATTTTTTAATATTAGTGTTTCCTTAAACTTCGATCTTAGGCCGTAATTAAAGTTTACCTATCCTACAAAGTACAGAAACTTTTGCTAATAGTTATTACCCTAAGTTATTGTTTATGATTACTTAGCGTATAAATTAAATACTAAAATAAAAATAAAAACTAAAGAAATAAACGAGATAATGTTCGAAAATATTTCAAAAAGCATATTTTCAAATAAAACGCTTATCATTCAAATTTATTCCACAAATGCCGAAGAAAAATATCAGTTGAGTTTGACTGTTGATAATGTTTTATCACAAAATATGGTATCAAAAGCGCAGAGATACTCCCACGCTTTTGTGTAATAAATTAATTTTGCTGCAAGGGAATAATTGAATTTAAAGCGAAAAATTTCATTTTCAATTCATCGAAAATTTTATCCATAATAGCCGGCTAATTTAATCATACGTTTAAAAGGAACGTTTTCAACGAAGTTATTGGCACGATTTTTCATTGTTGATAAATTATATATTATGTGAGTAGTATGTTTAAAAGCTGTGTGGTTACGGCAGTAAAGAATATAGCCACCCCCTCTCTTCCCGTGGGTGTCGTATGAGGCGACTAAGGGATAACTAAGTTCCACTACCTTTGAACTTATAAAGCCGACCGATGGCGGAATAGCCATCCAACTGTTGGTTTTGACATACACAGGCCAAAGACGAGCAGCATCGTCTCCGATGCGACAAAGGCAGCCCTACGGTCACCAGCCGGGTGGCTGCCCAGCGTAGTGATTATGGGCAAAACATATGAGTTCGCGCCATAATGTTGGGTGCAAACTTGTAAAGGCTTATGTCCAGCAATGGACTGCGATAGGCTGAAGTGATGATGAAGTGATATTTATAAATAATGTTATAAAGTCAATCTTATTTTAACTATTTTCATCATTTGTGATATACGCAAGTTAGGTTAAATACTTATTGACCTATAGGACTGAATTTCCTTTTGCTTTAATATTATTCGACTATTGTATTTGTATAAGGAAAAATTATATGTTTTAGGTGAATTTGGACCATAAACTGACAGTTAAATTAAACATATCAAATATGTTAAGCTTTTACAGGTTCACAAAATAACTTCCTAAAATAAGACATCAACAGTATCTTTTTATAAAATAATTCACTAAATATTTTTGTTCACAGTACACGTGCCTTCACGAAAACCTATTCCACTACCTCTGTGAAGAAAATGGAGGCGCTGTCACTTTACCAGCTGCGAGAGGAGATGACGCTTGGAAGATCTATTTCAATGATATACCTGAAGAGATAGTCGACGAATTTGCAATGAGATATGGAATAGAAGCTATTTATCAAGCTATGACGTAAGAGTTTTTATTAATTTAATTAAGAAATAAACTAAATCTTACGGTAATCAAAGAAGCCTTATCGAGTCATAAATAGAACCTGGTATTGAGAAGACCCAAATAGCGATTATTTTATTGTCAATGCCTAAGACAATACAAACAACACAACAACACAACAACAACAACCTGAAATACTAATTTCTTTATTGTATAAAAAGGGGCAGAATTAGTTTTTATATGACAATACAGGTACGGGTTAGCTTAAAGTGTAAAAATAATCTAGTTGTAAAACTATATAAGAAATCACTTTTATATATAACAATTCAGGTTCGTTATTTGTGCCAATTGCTCCTTTATCTAAGTCTGTGCTAGCGATAAGATCGCCTGTTGCATTTCCTGCAATTATATAAGCGCCTCGACTCTTTTGTACACTTTGTATTTTGTTTTTGTCAATGACTGACATAACAAAGTAAGAATAAATCAGACATTTTAAATGTAAACGTTATTTGTATTTTATTGGCTGTTGTTTTTTCCTTCTATATCTATAGTATTCATATATTTATATTCATTATTGGCAGATTTTTATATTTATTATTGGTTAAAAAAGATACAACGCGTAGTGCCTAAACGAAGTCAATCTTTTAGAACATCATTCATAGACCGGTCAAAATAGACATTTTAAATTAAATTCAATTTCAAATAATTATTTATGTAGATGGTCTATAATCTATGATGATATTATGATCTACAATTTTTTGTCTGGATTATGTTTTTGATAAACTTTACCGTTTTCGAGAAAAATCCATAAAATCGAAAATTTTGACCTTAGAATAACTTTTTCGTACATATGGGGGATCGATGGGGACTTTCGCACTTTTCTACTAGTGTACCCAGAGTCGCTAGCAAAATTTGGTTCTGTTGGAGCTTATGTTATTTGATCACAATTTTTATGTATTTTTATTTTATTATATTTTTTATTTTTTATCATCCTTTCATATTTTTACTGTCCGTATTTTAATTTGACCGGATTATCATACATTGTTATATCATATGCAATCATATAAAATAATGATAAATTTAAAATAATATCATTTGTTTCAGTCATTTCCACTGCCTTTCAACAAAATATCTTTGCGCGGGTGTACCAGCAGTCATGTCCACCTTATTAGCCAACATCAACGCTTACTACGCGCACACTACCGCCTCCTCAGCGGTATCGGCCTCCGACAGATTTGCAGCTTCTAATTTCGGAGTAAGTAATCCTTCCAAATAATATTAATATAATTTTTACTTGACTTTTCTAGATTAAAATGAACTCAGTATAGATTGTTTCTAATTTTTTTTTTATTCTACAACGCCATAAGTCTTTGTAGCCATTCTATAAATTTGAGGATATAACAATAAAAACATAATTATATTAAGTTTTAATTATCTAGTTAAGTGAATAATAAGACAACGTTATCTTTATTTTATTTTTTTTAATCTACATAAACTTTGGTTGATGAGATATCTAATTCCTTCTCATGTTTACTATCAATAAAATCATTTATTAACTTTTTTCCATTGTTAAATAATCATTGCTTACCTACTTCGGCGTTTTAATTGTAATTATTTTCGGTTTGAGTTTTTAATCATTTTCGATATTTTTTGCAGAAAGAAAAATTCGTTAAACTTCTTGACCAGTTACACAATTCTCTTCGGATTGATCTATCGATGTATCGCAACAATTTCCCTGCGTCGAGCGCTGAGAAACTTATGGATCTGAAGTCAACTGTCGATTTACTAACAAGCATAACGTTCTTTAGAATGAAGGTAAGACGAATTTTTTATACAGTAGAATCCACAAGGACTAAAAATTTGAAGTTAGGTGACTGTTAATGGAGTTCTATGTATGATAATCATCTTGTGATTTTAAATGTTACATTTTGATAGTTATATAATAAACAAACAGCATACACATTATACAACAATAAACCGCAATGGGACCTTAAACCTTAGTCGAAGGTCCTAATCACACGCTACGCTGAAGCATAAATGATCAGACCATGGCAAACCATATCTAATATGGTCAATACAAAAATTGGACAAGTGTGGGGATCGAACTTACGACAGATTATAAGTACTATGATTTTAATTTCTTTTTTTTATGTATTATTTGTTGTTCCAGGTTCAAGAACTCAGTAGTCCACCCAGAGCAAGTACTGTAGTTAAGGACTGCGTAAAAGCCTGCCTTAGATCAACATATCAATTCCTATTTGAAAATTGTTACGAGCTTTATAACAGGGAATTTCAGGTTACAATTTTTTAATAATAGAAAAACAATTGAAATTTATAAATTTAAAGCAACAACAATCAACCAGTAAATTTTTTAATGAATCTAAAAACGATTTTACTACATTTTGTTATATGTATTACAATTATGTATGTATTATGAGGGTATCCTACTACCATATGTTGTAATAGCCAATCTATATCTGTCACTTGTAAGACATGAGCTATTTTAATATATACGTATGTTTACTTTAATATTAATAATATTTCAGGTCGATCCAAACGAAGCCAAACGTGATCCATCAGACCACGGACCGCAGTTGGATTCTGTCGATTTCTGGCACAAACTGATAGCACTCATAGTATCTGTGATAGAAGAAGATAGAAACAGCTACGCTCCCGTCCTTAATCAGTTTCCGCAGGAGTTAAATATTGGACAGGTAACAAAACATATGCAACCTGTATTAAATTTACTACATAAAACAAAAATAAATAGTTGAATGTTACTGGAACTTTGTAAGAATATCAAAAGGGTTGTCTTATTTGATTTATTGAAAGATGTTATCTTTTAAAAAATCGATCATTCTATCTTCAATAATATGCAAACATCCATAACATTGGAAAAGTCGGGATAGCACATATCGAACTCGCTACAGAAGACTACACACAACACAAAAATTCGACGCTTAAATAAAGCTGATTGGTGTTTTAAACGAAACTGCCAAAAGGGTAAGAATTTTTAATTGTTTTCACAGCTTTCAGCGGCAACGATGTGGTCTCTGTTTGCAGTGGATATGAAATACGCTCTAGAGGAACACGAGCAGCATCGTCTCTGCAAGTCTTCCGCTTATATGAATCTTCATTTCAAGGTACGTTTAAAACAAACTTACTTCAAAAAATTGAAATATAAAATAATTTGAAGTGGGCTTTAAATTTAAAAGCACTTTTGAATCGTCTTATTACAAATTAAAATTTAATTTGTTTTAATTAATTATTGAATGTAAATTCTGGACAGAATAATCGACAAAAAGTTACACTTTTTAGTATAAATTTAGTCATATGTGACATGAAATACATCGCTACTGGATCCACACATCTTTATGATTTATATAGTCCTGAACCGAATAATATACTTAAAAATATTATGAGTTAAACAAAAGCTTTTAAAAATCATCAACGCAACAGTTCTTTCAATTTTAATGACCTTTCAGTTTATCCTAAAATAACTCCATTACTTGCTAAGTGTACCAAAGATTAAATTTTACCATTTCTCTTTATTATTTTAAACAAAACATGGATTAAGAATAAAAGATGTATTCCATTAATGGAAGTGAAAAATAATTACATTTTACTTATCCGGGAGTACGAAGAGTATTTACGTAATAATAGTTCATTTAATTTGGAGCCAACTGGTCTTGTTTTGAGAAATAGAAAAATTAAAAGTTTTCATATAATTATAAAATATATAAACCTGGGTTTGTAAAAAATATTACATGGATATAATATACATTTTAGGTGAAATGGCTGCATACGAATTACGTGAAAGATGTTCCTCCATACTGCGGTGCAGTTCCGGAATATCCAGCGTGGTTCGAACCCTTCGTGATGCAGTGGCTCAATGAAAACGATGATGTTTCCTTAGAGTACCTGAACGGAGCATTCAACAGAGATAAAAGAGATGGGGTTAGAGTTATTATATGCTAGATTTATTTGAAAAAAGTCTTCGGCAACTAATTCCTTTATTTATACTTTTAATAACTTTAAAAACAAAGTAGATTTAATTTAGTTCTTTG
Organism: Melitaea cinxia; assembly: GCF_905220565.1. Classification (NCBI taxonomy): domain Eukaryota; kingdom Metazoa; phylum Arthropoda; class Insecta; order Lepidoptera; family Nymphalidae; genus Melitaea; species Melitaea cinxia. Next base: position 11,523,501 of record NC_059406.1, read on the forward strand.
TAATATAAGTCAAAGTAAAAGATGACTAGCTGCAAAATATAAAAACAAATGGTACATAACGTTTCCGCTTCAGCCTGTAATATCCCACTGCTGGGCATAGGCGTCTTTCCCAATGTAGTTTAAGGATCAGAGATTAATCTACCACGTTACTCCAATGCGGGTTGGCGGATATATTCCCTACTATGAGTAACAATCGCTATTAGGTCTATATGATAAAAACCGGGACCGACACCTTAACGTGCCCAAGGATTAACAACCAGACTGAAAATAAATATTTTATAAACACAAATATCAACTCCGAGCGGGAATCGAACCCGAGACTGTCGGTGTTTAGGCGCCACCGACACGCCATACGGCACCATTACACCAGAGCGGTTGTCAACCAACGCTACAACACGTACATAATTATTGTCGTAGTATTAATTTTATTAAGGTCTGTTTGTATAATTGCCGTTAACGGTATTGATTAGTATAGATGAGGGTATCCAACAGATAAAAGTTTTTGATACATTATTCTTTTTCATCATTGAATTATACTATATTTATGGCATATTTCTTTTCGCATTTCAGAATCTAAAAGTGTGTCTTAATTGAGAAATATAGTTCTCATAACCTATTCTGTCTGCTGCTGCAAAAGTCTATTTGTAACTAATGTGTAGGATAAACTTAATTCCTAACCGGCGGAACAGCCCCTCAGTATTTATTCTGAAATAAAAAAAAAACATTAATATACCAATTCTAAATAAAACACATATTGCTATTACCAAAGTAAATTTGATATTCTAATCTGAGGGTTTTATAACTAATATTTTTAAACATCCTTTACAGTTCCAAAAATCTAGTGAACATGCGCTCTTCAGTAACTCAGTCGTGGACGTCTTCACGCAACTCACTCAATGCTTCGACGTGGTATCAAAACTCGAGTGTCCAGACCCGGAGATATGGAAGAGATATATGAAGAGATTTGCCAAGACCATCGTGAAAGTACTCGTGGCGTATGCCGACATCGTGAAAAAGGAATTTCCTGAGCATTTGAAGGAAGAAAGAGTGGTATGTTAGAAAATATAGAAAATTAATCGAAGTTAATGTAATAAATCCTTTTTGGTTACTTCGGTATCATTTGTCCTCGTTATTCATAAATATAATATTTCGTCGTTATGTATTTGTTTCTCTCAAGCTGATAATAAATATTTGAGCGACCTGAAAATGCCGCGTATTGTAATTAATTTTTTAAGTAATTAAACCACAATAATACTTTAGTACATACGAGTATGTATGTATTATGTATGTAGAGTATGTGTGTACTTATGTAAGTATTATTTTGTGCAGTGTAGCTACTGGTACTTATACTGGTGGTCAATAAATTAAAATAAAATGTTAATTAAATAATAGGATTTCGTTTATATACATTTTTTTTCTTGCAGGCTTGTATCCTTATGAACAACATTCAACAATTACGAGTGCAGTTAGAAAAGATGTTTGAAGCCATGGGCGGTTCGAAGCTAGAACGAGACGCGGCTGACATCCTCAACGATTTGCAAGCGAGTCTCAATAGCACTTTGGATGAACTAGCTTCGATGTTTGCTATCAGGTATATAAGTTAAAAGTTGCTCGTTCAATCATAATCAAATTGAAAAGATAATGCCTTGTCTATCTTGTATTACATAACTTGATTTACAATACAAGTTTTTTAAAACATAATTTCTCCTCTGCAATAAAATAATAATGATAGAGCATGCAAAATTATCGCGTATTTTTTTATTAATTATCTTCAAATAATTGTGTTTACTTACAAACGAAACTTTTTTAAAGTCGGTTAAAAGGAGGTTACTCAATTCGACTGTATGTATATTTTTTATGTATGTTCGGGGATAACGTCGGTTATGAACCGATTTTTATAATTCTTTCTTTGTTGAAAAGGAGATATCCCAAGTGAGGTACCATGATAAGGAAACCAAGACCTGGTGATGGAATCCCAGATAAATCGAGGGGAGCCCTAGGAAATCGTAATGACGATTAGTGCGTTTAATTTTTTCGTCTACTTACGTTGTATTTTTTGTCGATGTAATTGAAGTAGGTTTTATTAGTTTGCTAGCAAACACAATTATTACAATTATGCCGATAAACAAAAACGACTTACCTGGTGGTAAGCAGTTGACGTAGCTTATAGACGTCTGCAATAACCATAGTATCGCAAACGCGTCGTCGACCCTACCCCCAACGATCTCTGGCTACCTTACCCTTCACAGGAACGCAACACTGCTTAAGAATAGCGTTATTTAGCTGTGATCTTCTGTAAGACGGAGGTACTTTTCTAGTCGGGGTGCTCCAGATTTTGACCAGGATATTTCCTACCTCAGTAAAATGTAATCTCTAAATTTGCATACAATATTTCTTTCATTAAACATAAAAATAAATGTAACAAAAGACTTAATAAGAAGATTTCATTAAACTTTACATACATAAGCCTGGGCAGGAGTTTTTCTAAGGAGAAAGGGGATGAATCTTTCTGCTTCCTGCTGTACCCTACCTAAGTAAAATGTAATCTCTAAATTTGCATACAATATTTCTTTCATTTAACGATCTTGTTATTAAAAAATCTTTTGATAGAATAAATGTAATAAAAGACTTAATAAGAAGTTTTCATTAAACTTTACATACATAAGTCTGGGCAGGAGCTTTTCTAAGGTGAAAGGGGACGAGTCTTTCTGCATAACTAACATCAGTCTTTTTCTTTAATAACGTCAATTAAAAAAAACTTGCCCCAGCCTGGAGACCCGCATCACCGCGAGTGTGAAGGAGCTGGGCGAGCTGCTGCAGAAGGTGTGCGGCGGCGCGGCGCTGCCGGGCGCGCCGCAGCCGCCCGCGCACCACGAGGCGGACGAGGTGCTGCGCCCGCTCATGGACATCCTGGTGAGCTCCAGCTGCTCAGTCAATGTTTTGTTATACTAATGGCTCGCGAACAAGCTTACTGCTCGCCGCGCCGCAGCCGCCCGCGCACCACGAGGCGGACGAGGTGCTGCGCCCGCTCATGGACATCCTGGTGAGCTCCAGCTGCTCAGTCAATGTTTTGTTATACTAATGGGTCGCGAACAAGCTTACTGCTCGCCGCGCCGCAGCCGCCCGCGCACCACGAGGCGGACGAGGTGCTGCGCCCGCTCATGGACATCCTGGTGAGCTCCAGCTGCTCAGTCAATGTTTTGTTATACTAATGGCTCGCGAACAAGCTTACTGCTCGCCGCGCCGCAGCCGCCCGCGCACCACGAGGCGGACGAGGTGCTGCGCCCGCTCATGGACATCCTGGTGAGCTCCAGCTGCTCAGTCAATGTTTTGTTATACTAATGGGTCGCGAACAAGCTTACTGCTCGCCGCGCCGCAGCCGCCCGCGCACCACGAGGCGGACGAGGTGCTGCGCCCGCTCATGGACATCCTGGTGAGCTCCAGCTGCTCAGTCAATGTTTTGTTATACTAATGGGTCGCGAACAAGCTTACTGCTCGCCGCGCCGCAGCCGCCCGCGCACCACGAGGCGGACGAGGTGCTGCGCCCGCTCATGGACATCCTGGTGAGCTCCAGCTGCTCAGTCAATGTTTTGTTATACTAATGGGTCGCGAACAAGCTTACTGCTCGCCGCGCCGCAGCCGCCCGCGCACCACGAGGCGGACGAGGTGCTGCGCCCGCTCATGGACATCCTGGTGAGCTCCAGCTGCTCAGTCAATGTTTTGTTATACTAATGGGTCGCGAACAAGCTTACTGCTCGCCGCGCCGCAGCCGCCCGCGCACCACGAGGCGGACGAGGTGCTGCGCCCGCTCATGGACATCCTGGTGAGCTCCAGCTGCTCAGTCAATGTTTTGTTATACTAATGGGTCGCGAACAAGCTTACTGCTCGCCGCGCCGCAGCCGCCCGCGCACCACGAGGCGGACGAGGTGCTGCGCCCGCTCATGGACATCCTGGTGAGCTCCAGCTGCTCAGTCAATGTTTTGTTATACTAATGGGTCGCGAACAAGCTTACTGCTCGCCGCGCCGCAGCCGCCCGCGCACCACGAGGCGGACGAGGTGCTGCGCCCGCTCATGGACATCCTGGTGAGCTCCAGCTGCTCAGTCAATGTTTTGTTATACTAATGGGTCGCGAACAAGCTTACTGCTCGCCGCGCCGCAGCCGCCCGCGCACCACGAGGCGGACGAGGTGCTGCGCCCGCTCATGGACATCCTGGTGAGCTCCAGCTGCTCAGTCAATGTTTTGTTATACTAATGGGTCGCGAACAAGCTTACTGCTCGCCGCGCCGCAGCCGCCCGCGCACCACGAGGCGGACGAGGTGCTGCGCCCGCTCATGGACATCCTGGTGAGCTCCAGCTGCTCAGTCAATGTTTTGTTATACTAATGGGTCGCGAACAAGCTTACTGCTCGCCGCGCCGCAGCCGCCCGCGCACCACGAGGCGGACGAGGTGCTGCGCCCGCTCATGGACATCCTGGTGAGCTCCAGCTGCTCAGTCAATGTTTTGTTATACTAATGGGTCGCGAACAAGCTTACTGCTCGCCGCGCCGCAGCCGCCCGCGCACCACGAGGCGGACGAGGTGCTGCGCCCGCTCATGGACATCCTGGTGAGCTCCAGCTGCTCAGTCAATGTTTTGTTATACTAATGGGTCGCGAACAAGCTTACTGCTCGCCGCGCCGCAGCCGCCCGCGCACCACGAGGCGGACGAGGTGCTGCGCCCGCTCATGGACATCCTGGTGAGCTCCAGCTGCTCAGTCAATGTTTTGTTATACTAATGGGTCGCGAACAAGCTTACTGCTCGCCGCGCCGCAGCCGCCCGCGCACCACGAGGCGGACGAGGTGCTGCGCCCGCTCATGGACATCCTGGTGAGCTCCAGCTGCTCAGTCAATGTTTCGTTATACTAATGGCTCGCGAACAAGCTTACTGCTCGCCGCGCCGCAGCCGCCCGCGCACCACGAGGCGGACGAGGTGCTGCGCCCGCTCATGGACATCCTGGTGAGCTCCAGCTGCTCAGTCAATGTTTTGTTATACTAATGGCTCGCGAACAAGCTTACTGCTCGCCGCGCCGCAGCCGCCCGCGCACCACGAGGCGGACGAGGTGCTGCGCCCGCTCATGGACATCCTGGTGAGCTCCAGCTGCTCAGTCAATGTTTTGTTATACTAATGGGTCGCGAACAAGCTTACTGCTCGCCGCGCCGCAGCCGCCCGCGCACCACGAGGCGGACGAGGTGCTGCGCCCGCTCATGGACATCCTGGTGAGCTCCAGCTGCTCAGTCAATGTTTTGTTATACTAATGGGTCGCGAACAAGCTTACTGCTCGCCGCGCCGCAGCCGCCCGCGCACCACGAGGCGGACGAGGTGCTGCGCCCGCTCATGGACATCCTGGTGAGCTCCAGCTGCTCAGTCAATGTTTTGTTATACTAATGGGTCGCGAACAAGCTTACTGCTCGCCGCGCCGCAGCCGCCCGCGCACCACGAGGCGGACGAGGTGCTGCGCCCGCTCATGGACATCCTGGTGAGCTCCAGCTGCTCAGTCAATGTTTTGTTATACTAATGGGTCGCGAACAAGCTTACTGCTCGCCGCGCCGCAGCCGCCCGCGCACCACGAGGCGGACGAGGTGCTGCGCCCGCTCATGGACATCCTGGTGAGCTCCAGCTGCTCAGTCAATGTTTTGTTATACTAATGGGTCGGCAAACAAGGTTACGGCTCGTCTGATGGTAGCGATTACCGTAGCTTGTAGACGCCTACAACACCAGAAGCATCGCAGTTCCACTGAAGAACTAAAATAGACGTAACAGCCAATTTCTTCGCTAAAATACGGCTAGGGTAGAGAATACAGTTCGAAAATGTGACGATATGAGAGATCAGACTTCACATGCCGTGATGCTTCCGGCAGAATATATGAGATACAGATCGCAAGCAAGAAAGTAAATAAGGACTGAGAGCGTCTAATCGATAGAGAGAAAAAATCCAAAGTCATGCTGCTTGAACGGTAAAGGATTTTGAAAAGAAATCACTAAGACATTTAAATCGCTTTTTTAATTACAATAAGGATTAATAAATATATATAATGTAAAGTATAATAAAATTAAGCTAAGCACTAAGCGATGTCAATGACTTTATATTATTTAGGTTACTTGCAAAATTGCTGTTTTACATATATTATGAAGTCCGTATTAAAACTATAATATCGGTACTTCTGCCTACATATACATACTTACATCGAAAAAATATACACATATTTTCTCAAACTAATTTAGTATTTGATTGACTGATTGATTTTCTACGGGCTATTCTCCACAACTCGACGTCTCAGTGCGCCTATTTTGCGTGGTAGGCTGGAGGCCTCATTCATGCCAGCCTAACTCCTTGAGGAAGCCTAGCAGACCCCTTGTGTTGCCGACGACTTCCCGGAGCGACCTCGGTATCCCGAGGTGTAGGGCCCTGTAGTATTAAACTAACTTTTATTAAACATTTTGAATATCATATCAAAAATTGACCGCTCCAGCGGGGTTCGAACCCGCGTCTCCGACTTATCGTGTCGTCGTCGTGTGTTAATTTTTGATATGATATTCAAAATGTTTAGAATTCCTAATGTGGGTAACACAAAAATAAAAATCTTAGATATTAACTTTTATTAAGTTTGATTTCCTGTGTTGACCTTCCCTCACATGTAATTTTTCGCTGAACTATAAACTGTACACATAACATTATTATTTTTATAGGATGGCTCGTTAACGATGTACGCTGAGTCTTGCGAGAAAACTGTTCTTAAGAGACTTCTGAAGGAACTGTGGAAGATCGTAATGAAGATACTCGAAAAGACCGTGGTGCTTCCTCCCATGACCGACAAAACAGTAAGTGACTACCTCTTAACATTTACAATAGAACAAAATAGTTATGAAGTAACTATAATATAATAACAAATTTGTGCTCCAATTTATCGTAAATATATTAAAACTATTATTAAAAACCTTTCGTTCTGATTATAAATAAAACAAATCAAATCAAAATAACACATATACTTCTATTTAGATGATGCTGAAGAATCTCACGAACAATGCGAAGAATTTAGCAGCGAACGCGAAGATCGAAGATATGACGCAGCTCTTCAAGAGCACGGTCGGCAAACAGGATGTCAAACACGCTCTTTCCGGAGTCATGGATATTTCGAAGGAGGTGAGTCAGCCGTTTGAAATTTCTTCGAACGAGCATTGTTCGATATAAATATTTATCTTAACCGTTATCCTTGGTAGATTGAAATATGATTATTCATTTGTAATGTAAATAAACAAAAATGAAATTAATGTATTTTTCAAAAAGTAAAAATAAATACAATTTGTTCTCTGTTGATCCCAGGATAACATAAATTGAAATAAAGAAAGTATTTTAGTAGCAGTACAGAATTTTTACGTAACAAACTGTAAATATAACAAGTGGCCAACACAAAAAATCATCGTTAAGGCTCTGCTATGCTCAAACATACTAATTGCTTATAAGACTTATAATATTTTATTACGAAACATGCAGATATCTAGACAATTTAGACAATATAGATTGAGTACCGAATCACGCGATCCGTTCACTTCGCCTTTTCGAGTCTATGTTTACTTTTTAGATAATTAAATATAATTAAGTAAAAAGGATTAAATAATAATCTATATATTAAAACGTGAAGCAAAAATTTTATACCCCTTTTTACAAAAATTGCGCGGACGAAGGAGTATGACATTTCGGACACTTAAAGTTTATATAGAGAAGGAGTGCAGAATGCTAATACTTATTTAAAAAGTATGCATAAAAAATACATACATATACATATTTGAAACACAACTTTTAATTTAAATTAATTATGGTTGAATTTCAACCACTTGGCGGCCACTAGTATTTAATACACTAAACTATAACTTGATAAACAAATTTGAAATTTACGTTATAATTACATAAATTCATACAACTTTAAGGCTGCTATAAATTAATCGCTTAGTCACTCTAAATATTGATAAAATAATGTATCGTTTTAAACAGCACTTATCAGCAGAGAAGAGTCTGACGCCGAAGCAGTGCGCAGTTTTGGACGCAGCTCTTGACACGATCAAGCTGTACTTCCACGCCGGAGGCAACGGTCTCAAGAAGTCGTTCCTAGAAAAAAGTCCCGAGCTACAGTCGCTACGATACGCTTTAAGTCTGTACACTCAGACCACTGACACGCTCATTAGAACCTTTGTTACTAGTCAGCAAAATCAAGGTAAGAAAATGAGACGAATTTAATCAAATTTGAACCTTACTTACAGGAACTAAAGGGCATATTGAAATATCCCATAAAACTCATCATTGGCCTTATAGACGGACTATTGATTTAGACAGTGTTAGACAGACACTGTGTCGCCTAGGACATTCTTCAGGAACACGCAGAGTTGCCCAAGCTCCGTGCCACCCTCTCGACCTCACTGGCTAGGCCCACAGGAACGACGAGTCGATACGTGTGGAGCCAGTTCGGCTGCAGGAGTCTTGCGCAATTTAGAGCTATGCCACGAATGCTTGACGGAGACCCCATTCCGGGTTTCAAATGAAGTTTTCCTTCTCCAGGACCCTGACGATTTTGAACCAGGTTTATCCCTCGGTCGCCTTTTACGACCCCCGCGGGAAGAAAGGGAGTGGTGCTATGCTACTCGGCCGACACCACACGGCACATAAAACTAGAGTTTAAAAAACTTCTTTGCCTGATAGAAATTAAAATTTTAGTGTATTAAACTATTTAGCTAAACGAATAGGAATCGAATAACAGCCTAAGTCTTGAAAAGCATTGAAGTCTAAAATATAATTATTATAATTGTTTTTTTTTTTTTTGCAGACGCAGCTGTTGCCGAGGAAGGTAGCGTTGGAGAGGTGTCGCTCCAAGTAGATCTGTTCACTCATCCTGGCACGGGTGAACACAAGATCACAGTGAAAGGTACGTTGTATAAGTTAAAATTTAAAAGCAACAATATAAACTGCGTAAAACAACATCCAATACGAATACATTTGTAAAAAATAAAAATTAGAATTTGTATTTGAAAATTATGATTGTTACTATTTTTGCGTTAGAGTAATCAATAAGGTTTGAATTTTAATTTGTTTTTTAATTGTTTTTCTTTTAGTGGTTGCTGCCAATGATCTTAAGTGGGTAATAGCCAGTGGTATGTTCCGTGCGTTCATCGAAGTAAACCTGATTGGACCTCATTTAGCTGACAAGAAGAGAAAATTCGCCACCAAGTCAAAGAGCAACAACTGGAGTCCTAAATTCAATGAGACCTTCCACTTGTAAGTTTCACTTGTACCTGTTTGACTAAGTTATTTATTTTATATTTTTAACGTTAAAATTTTTATACTGTCTGTTTATTTTCTGTACTAAGAAAGGTTTATATCAAAATATACCCATTGTGGTCGCACAACTTTTTAAAGCTAACAAAAATTAATCAAAATCAAACAAAAATTATCTAATTTGATAAAAAAGATTTTTTGCCGCTATTGCGACTATGTCGCTCTGTTATTATACATTTATGTTAATACAATTACATGATTGATTGAACTTCATCGACCAATTTATACAATTTCTTTGCCGAAATAGATTCTGGTTTTGTCAAAATACTATTACATTCTCTAAAATTCGTATAAAATAGTTTATTATAAAATAGTTTATTATTGATAAAATATTATTGCACCATTTTCTTGGCGTCTTCTGGTTTCGTTCTTAACACATTCCATTAATATATGATAGGCATCCTCTACTGCTCCACAAGCTGAACAATTATTGATAAAATATTATTGTACCATAGATATTAGATTTTCTAAAACTAGTAATGTGTGCCAACTGCAGCATGGTGAGTGCGACGGAACAGCTGGAGCTGTTCGAGCTGCACGTGTGCGTGCGCGACTACTGCTTCGCGCGAGAGGACCGGCTCGTGGGCGTCGCGGTCATGCGCCTCGCCGACATCGCTGAACAGGTGCGTGCCACACAACACCATTTATAAAGTTCTCGTGTCGCGGTGTTTGTAGTTAAACTCCTCCGAAACGGCTTGGCTGATTCTCATGAAATTTTGTGTGCATATTGGGTAGGTCTGAGAATCGAACGACATCTAATTTTGATCCCCCTAAGTTATAGCGGGGGGGGGGGATTGAGGAAGTTAGTATATAGCAAAACAACGTTTGCGGGGTCAGCTAATTTAACTCTAAAAATATTTGATCGATTTAGCCTGTAACATCCTACTGTTAGGCAAAGGCCAATCCTGCATGGGGAAGAAGGGTAAAATATTTATATTGCTAAAATTGTTTCAAGATTTCTGTGGTGAATGGATCCCGAAAATGGAACAGATGAAACTATTGACAAAACGTCCTTTATAAAAAATCTAATGTGTTTTACATTTTTATTATTTTTATTTTTAGGGATCATGTGCATGCTGGCTTCCTCTTGGTACTCGCGTTAAGATGGATGAAACCGGCTGGACAATACTTAGGATCCTCTCACAGAGGCACAGCGATGAAGTCGCGCGAGAATTCGTCAAACTGAAATCAGAAATGCGAGCAGAAGCACCTACCGGTAGCCAAGGACCGTCGTGAAGACCACGAGGAGCCACCGCGTGCCACATTTCAGCAGTTCACACATTCGGATCGTCCATATTGAGGATTACGACTGGAAAACCGGTTGTGATATATTAAATCATAGTGCTAATGGAGCGACCATAACATTTTTGAAACAAAAAACGATGATCAAATAGTTCAAAGTTTAATAACTCACGAGACAAGTTGAAAATCGAAATAAAATAAAAACATGTCGGCGCTCCGGCGGTTACCGGTCAGTGCTCGTACGTTTCATTCATATCCTCGACGTCGAGTGAAATCGTTTTGTAAATAAATTTACGATGTTAAGTTACGCGAATCGTAGAATATTTTGCACAAATTCGAATCATTAGCCAAAAAGACTGACCGTAGGCGGCCGGGCGCTGCTACGTCCGCCGATGTTTAGGCATACAACAAAACGAATTCCATCAATTGCTTTACTGTGGAACTGCGGAGATACTTATCCATTCGGCGTAATCTCCATGAAACTTCTGATGCCGAGCACAAAATTGATTCATAACCACATAAGCTGTTCATTTCTTCCATTACGTATAATGAAATAATGTATATATTTCAATTAAGAGTCATACGTTGAAGATTCAAGCGCTTACTCTCAGTCTGAGCTTCATGGACGTTAGCGTTACGTAGTTTTGCTGCATGCCTAAAGTTGTGTGTGGATACTTCGACACACGATTAACGTATTAAATATACTACTTGTATGGACCAAACCGTCGTCAATACGGACGCATTACCTATCCCTTAACCCCTAATATTAAATCAACATTATTTATCTACTTAATCATCTTATCGTTATACGTGTACAGTAAATAATATATGGCCTTATGTAAATTATTTCCCTCGTTTGTTGGTATACATATTATGCTTCTGTCGAGGAACGTGTATAAGTATTAACGTAATATTGAGTGTTGGGATGCGATACGAATTTTACGTTTGTCGTTACCGCGTGTTGTTAGTCATGCTCGAATAATAATGCACGTTTAGGAGATGAGTGTTTCTAAAATTGGATTAATATAAGTAGTATGATTTATCATATAATATACGGTCTTTTCATCTTTTATATAAACTCCTTTACGTCCCGTTTTAAGTGATTCGAATTGTATTATGTAATCCGGAATTGTATATAATTATCAAAATGTTATATCACCTCTAAGCTCTTACTTTTTACGCTTGACCTGTTCAACATGTCATATTAAATCTTCTGTCTTTTGTATATTATTAAAAATTGTGATATTGTTATAAAATGAAATACATACGTCGTAACTGTGGATATTTATGTGAACTTGCTTTAAGAGTTCATATTGTGTGTTAACTGTTAAAATTGCTTCGTATTCGTTTGTCCCGTACGGGCCTCGATACTACATCCTTTCTATCACTCTCTATATAATTCTAAATATTGTTCGTTAAATCCTTTAATATTATATCCTAATGTTAGATATTCAGTGCTCAAATATTTTTTTGTTAAAGTGTTAGTATCGTTATTGTGATTTACTCATTTGCGATGGTAAAATAATGTTTAAAAATTTACCCACTCCAGGCCAAATGTTTAGCGAATTACACGGAGTTTGATAAAATCACATAAATATATAAACGTTATGTTTTTAATGCTACATTTTATTATACATCCGAGTAACATCATAATGTAATCTTGAAAACCGTTTTTCTGCTCTGAGCCGGTTCGCGGCGTGACCTCCGCATACTTGGACGCACCGGGAGATAAACACAGCTTACAAATACATTAATCGGCAATTAAATAAAATCCTTTCGAATAATAAACACAGTTATATATAAATGCTTTTCGAAACTTATTTTAAATCGAAGTGTAGCGTTGAAAACATAAAACACATTTCACTTAACAAACACGGGAGTTATTGTTAGCTTTTCTATATATTAGTATTTATCATGGATAACATATCTGTAGAACGTGGTTTGTCTAGTCCAAATCTCAATAATATATTTAAAAATACATATATTTACTCGTCTTATTAAAATAAATGAAATTTCTTGAATGATTTTAGTGATCTCGGACTGAATACGTTCGTAGTCTTCATATGATATTTATTTTTCACAAAAGCACACATATTATACGATTATATCAAATGTTATATAAATACATATAATGATTGTCGTTTCAAAGTTGATAATTAAAATGTACCTATCTCGTGTGCTTTATTATTAGGAGTTGTTTAGAAGATTTTTTTTAGAAAAATGTACCTAATGAATGGATAGAATTGATGTCGGATAAATAATGTATTCAATGTATATCCTCTCAAAGTAATTAATCGAAATTTGGTTAAAATGAATTCGGTATGATGACCTCCGTTGGTCGCATAGGAAATTTTTTAAAGTCAGATCTCTCTCTTTTATTAGATATCAAATACGGAGTAATAGATTTCCTTTCGTAAAACGTTTTGCATTGACGATAATTCACGATTGGATCATTTTGTATATACTTGCAAATGTATGTCATCAGGTAAGCGAACAACGCATCGACTGAAGAAGCAACGGTTCCACTATCTGCATAAACATTAAATTTTGTTTATAAGTTTTTTTAAACGTGTTTTATATTTTAGTGCTATTAATTTTAATTAAAGGTTTATGAAGATACTGCGATCGAGCTAGTAATAAAGAAAAGCGCACAGCCTTCATTAAAATACATTAATATTTTATTCCATACTTCATTGACACATTAAAATACCTTTACCATTTGACAATACTTGGTAAATATTATTTTTAAGTGTAAAATGTGATGATCACGTCATAATCATTATAAGACGTTTACGCTACGATTCTAGTATTAAATCACTAACATTGCATGTATCTTTGTATAAATGCATATATGTAAATGTTACATGTTTAAACACATTATTGAATTTAGAATTTTTATGAAAAAAATAAATAAATATCCGTATTTCAAATATAGCTTGGTGTTTTTGTTTTATGTTCCAGTTTCTGATTTTGATTAATTTTATTAATATTCAATATGCAATAAATTTGATCTAATAATTACTTAAAACCAATGTCATCTACACAATCTTCTCTTTTGTGTTTTTGAAAAAATATCAGAATTATAAAGACTGCTTGACGTCTAATAATATGGTAAAATATTATACTAAATATCCTTTCTAAATTATTTTGCCGGTTACCAATCGCAAAGGTACAAAAAAAAAATTGCAAAGTGCCAGTCGTATTCACAGACATAATTATTATACCATGAAAACCTACGACATTAGTATACATTAGTAAGATTGAACTAAAATCAATTACTTTCATCATTGGCCTTAGTCCGTCTGTTGCAGACGACTTAGTATCAGCGTGAGTTAATGAGACAGCTCTTTTCGTGGCTGAATAAGCCGATTCGTGAGCGGGGTAGCCTCTGCCACATGCTTTGTAGATAAACTAGGCGGTGATAGGTGGTTTTTGCTTTCTTCTTGCCGCTAAAATCTTTCTTATACCATATTATAATATGTCCTTTATTAAAATTTTGCCTAATTTATAATTATTCAAAAGTAAAATTAAACCTATGTTTCGTGAATGAATGACAGTGAAGCTTTAATACTAAAAATTTATGCACAATATTAACTTATTTCTTCACGCTTCAGCCTGTAATATCCCACTACTGGGCATAGGCCTCTTTCCCCGTGTAGGAGAAGGATCAGAGCTTAATCCACCACGCTGCTCTAATGCGGGTTGGCGGATATATTCCCTACTATGAGTAACGATCGCTATCAGGTGTACATGATAACAACCGGGACCGACGGCTTAACGTGCTCTCCGAGGCACGGTGAGGAGACCCACAAGGACTGCACAAACACCCAGACTACGGCAAACACTTGTATGTCCAATACAAATGTTTGTCATGTGCGGGGATTTGACAAAGTGAACAAATGGATGCAGACGTGGCGGATAAAAGCAAGCGCTACTAAATCGGTGCAGGTAACTTTTGCCCTCCGACAAGGAAATTGCCCTCCGGTAAAACTTGGCGACAACACACCACCCACCAGCGATTGCGTAAAATATTTGGGTCTACACCTCGATCGCCGTCTAACATGGAAAAACCACATTAAAGCCAAGAGAGACGAAATATCCATACAACACCGGAATCTGTACTGGATGCTAGGTAGAAATGCAAAACTATCGCTAGATAACAAGCTCTTGCTCTACAAAGCGATAATTAAACCAATATGGATGTACGGGATACAGCTATGGGGAAGCGCAAGCGACTCTAATGTAAATGTAATCCAGAGGCAACAGAACAAAATACTTAGATCTATAGCCAATGTACCCTGGTACGTCACCAACAATGAGATCATGCAACACCTATCGATGAATTCTGTGAGGCACGAGATCCGGTCCAATACCTCAAGATATAAAGAAAGGCTATTAAACCACCCGAATGAGCTAGCCCGTCAATTAACTATCGACGACTGTATCAAAAGGTTAAGAAGGCATAACATACTGGAACTACAAAACAGACAGTGAACTGGAGAAAAACTGAGAGTAGATATCTCATTGGAGGCACACTCAGCCACAGACGAATATCACAACCAATTTGCTTATAGTTCGGACAGACTGATTGCAAATACTACAAAAAAAAAAAAAAAATGTGCGGGGATCACACGCAACCGCCAGCACAACAGGTACAATCCATGGCTGTCACCGTTGCGCTAACGCGGCGTCCTTAAACTTAACTACACACAAAAAAGTATTTATAATTTTACAGCATTATATACTCTGCAATCTAATTATTAATTATATCATCTCTTCTTCTTCTTCTCTATTATTCAGAAATTATATCAAATCATTTTCTTTTACGATGAATAAAGTTTCCTACGACATGTCAATTTAATGAAAGATTCGAAAGGTTTCGTCGAACAGAAACACAATGAAACTTCCACGTAAACAGCTGACATAGTCTATTTGGGTAACATGTTGGAACGTAGACACGACGAGAGAGTGACGTCACAGGAAAACGGTGCAAAGTCGGCTATTTAAAAACGTCACTCATTCATAAACAGCACACATCACTGCGGACTTGACCACCGCGAGATACACACGGCTTGAGTTATTTTTATATAATAGTATTATAGTTTGTGTTGTGCAAAATGAGTGGAAATTTTCTTACGATACCCGGAGAGAGACACATACGATCGCGGGTAAGGCTTCGTTTATGTAAATGCATGAAACATTGTCCAATATTTAATTCACATAATGCAATAAATTCTACTTATCAGTCAGTAAGAAATATACGTCTTTGTTGTTATAATTGAGTTTGTTATGACTAGCACGTTCTTAGGATATAGTTTTCATAAGCGTACATACAACGTTTCATATTCAAATTTTGTTTTATAAAGTATTGTGTACACCATATATTTTTCGTTACAAGTACGGGCTATAAGCGTATTTTTATATTATATTAATTATTACAAACCACCCAAAAGTTTTGCTATTGACTAACTAAGGTATTACAAATGTAAATATAACTAACATAACACTCATCACTTAACGTTTAAAAGCTTATTGTGAATTCTCATTAACGCTATTATTATTATTTATTTACATATTAAATATTGACTACATTTTTTTAATTTATTAGATTAAATAAAAGAATTTCTACTACAAAAAGATATGACATCCCAAATTAATTTCGATTTTATGGAACATTTATTAAAAACTAAAAGCTTTTTCAATAAACTGTAACGTTCAATTCATACTAAAATTCTTAAAATTAGAACACAACTACGCGAGGTTATTTTTGCAAAGAAATTAAAATCTAAAAAGTGTTTGTATATATTTTATAGGAAAATCGGTTTTAATTTTCCTAAGTAGCAATTTACACAGTTGTTGTAACAAAGAATGATAATGAGGCATAAACTCTTAGACCGTGTAAAACACATATATAAGACTATGATACTTGAATTTTTGCAATTGTCTGTATCGAGCTGAATTGAACTGCGAACAGCCAGTACTAGGTAAAGTAGGTATGAATAAGACTCTATTTAGGAGAAGGGTTGGAGCTAGTAGACTAGTGGCCGTTGGTGGACAATTTCTTTACCACAATTAAATGTTACGACAACAACTGAGACTTATGGTTTTACTTTTTTCTCCGAGACATAATAAAAAATTATAAGAATCAAACCAAAAACTAAAGCAAAAATCGAACATACGACTCCCGGCATTAATGTCTCTCCCATCACTATATTGGAATGGTTGTTTTTCTTTTCTATCTTATAGCGTGATAATAATTAATAGGTATTCGCTAGATGATGCAGCATCAAGGAAACAAAACTCACGAAAATATATTAGAACGCAATAATTGCTACAAGTGAAGAGAAAATTAATTCTTGTGTGTTGTGTATTGTACTTTTAATAAAGTCATATAACTACGTGATCTTGAACTTAAATCTTAAATCATGTTTATGCAAATAGACTGAGTTGCAAATTTTGGTATAAACAAGAGTTCATTTGTCACAAAAAACTTATTCTTTGTTTTTAAAATAAGCTGTTATTGTTACGTATAGAAGTGGTGTTTTAACATTATTTTGAGTTTTTTTTTTACAAATGAAGTAAATCTGTATACTTGCTTATGTAATACTTGATATATATACCTATAGGTGAAAAGGTTGCAACTTATTCTACCACGCTACTTCATTGCGTGCCGGCGAATAATTCCCATATGTATTAAGTAACGATCGCTATCAGGTGCTTATGATAACAACAGTAACCTCATGTAGTCTTCGAGGTACGGTAAAAAGTCCCACAATGTAATTTCACTATGGCCGTGTCAATTAGCACAGTACATTACCGATCATTCGCGATCCGATTCTGATTTGATTATGTTATATAGTATTGAAATGAAAAATTCTTTGTCGATCTGAGAGCAGCTAAACTTGCCACTTAGAATGAGAAATAAGTTTAGCGGCTCAAATCAGGAGGATTTTTTTATTAAAGTTAATTCAAAGTTTTAAGATCAATATACCATTAAGGAAAAGGTGTTTTGGAACTAGGAAGGTGTCCTCGAAAAAAATTTAATTCTTTATATTTACGTCCGTGCATTATGTATTGTTTTATTATAATTATGTTTTCATAATTTTTAAAGTTATACTTCTTTTGAAGCGTTTGGGGAAAATGACGATAGTAAATTTTTACAATACGAGCGCACACCGTCACAAAAAAACCAACACCCTGAAGTTAGTCAACGAAGAAGAAGTTAGCTAACCAATGAAGATTAAC
This sequence comes from Melitaea cinxia, assembly GCF_905220565.1. Classification (NCBI taxonomy): domain Eukaryota; kingdom Metazoa; phylum Arthropoda; class Insecta; order Lepidoptera; family Nymphalidae; genus Melitaea; species Melitaea cinxia. The sequence goes on from NC_059406.1 coordinate 11,541,350, forward strand.
TTCTTACGTGCGTACATAAGTACACACACTTTTTTTGTAAACTTTATGAAGAAACTTCTTGAATATCTTTTATCTTTACTTTCTTAACTATCTTCACTTTTCAAAACTTTGAAAAATATTTTGTTATTTTATTATAAGAACACAAAATTCTACAAATTATATATAAAAACGTGTCTATAAAATGATAAAATTTATCATGTGTACGTTTTATTGTTATTTGTAATTTTTACGTCAGTGGATATCACTTTATAGAGCTCATCTATTATAAAGTAGAACAATGAGAAAAGTGTTTTACGATAATCATTTTAACACAATCATTGAACTCCAGACATCGACACTATAAACTAGAGAAGTATTTGTTACAATGTCGCATACATATGGAACTCAGCCAAGATCTGCGATGTGCGCCGAAATGTACGATTGTCACGAATAAAATGAAAAATCTAACCTATATATTTTAAGGTTGATTTAAAAAATTTAATAATAAATCTTTTATATGTATTTACCGCTGTTAGCACTAATTGAATCTGTTGAAGTTAGAAACTATTCTTTGAAACAGAAACCATGCAATAACTATTATATAGTAAGGGATTTTCATAGAATGTATAAAGGTATAGAAATATTTATTTATTTATACTTGATTGCACACTTACAGGAACATTAAAAAAAGAGAAAAAATAACATACTGACTAAAGTGCAAAGGCGGTCGGTCTTATCATTGATAGTGATTTCTTACAGACAACCCGTCTTTAAAGGAAACAGAAATAATGATCACATACAACAAAGATAGCTTTTAATTTGATTTACTTTAAACAATAGTAATAGCCCAAAAGATTTACGACAGCAAAAAAAAAACAACGACACCAGTAGAGAAACTGTAGCTAGCAATCTAAATACAATTTAATTGCTATAATGGTTTCTTTAGAAAAAAAATTGTGAAGGTTAGATGTGTGTAAATATTTTTAATTTAAGAAAAAAGTAATAAAATGGTTTAGCTGACTAGTTATATAAAAACAACGCATGGAATAAATCGGAAATGGAAAAATTTGACTACATAATATGTATGACTTATACTATTAAAACCGTGTTAATTATATGCTATGTATATGTAATAAAGATAAAATTTGGCAGGAAGGTAGTTTATAATTAGTAAATGTTCACTCAGAACGGAATTTTTGATAGGGCCTGATTAAAGGCGTCTAAGGTCTCACAGGTTTCTATTAAAGTCCTTCATTTTTTTCATCATTTAAAATTACCTACGACTACTGTAGTAAAGAGTATAGCCACCCCCTCTCTTCCCTTGGGTGTTGTAAGAGGTGACTAAGGCATAACACAGTTCCGCTACCACCTTGGAACGGCAGGATAACCATCCAACTGCTGCTGGCTTTGAAATACACAGGCCGAAGACGCAGCAGCGTCTTGGGTGCGACAAAGCTAGCACTGCGGTCACCAACCCGCCTGCCCAGCGTGGTGACTATGGGCAAAACACATGAGTTTACATCATTTTTCGGCACGAACTTGTGGAAGCCTATGACCAGCAATGGTCTGTAATAGGCTGAAATGATGAAATGATGACTAAAAATACCTAAATATGGTTTGAAAAGACCTAAAGGAAAACTGTTTTCGCACGACTGTGTACCGAACCATAAATGTGGTATATACAAAAAGGTCTTAAATAATTTTAATATAATGATGAAGGGTGAGTAAACCGCGATAAAATCCGAAAGGGTCGTTTTGTTGTTATGAGTGAAATACGCGTAAATATTAGAAAACAATAAAGAATAGGGTATTAAATAAAAACAGTTGTTTGATCCTTACAGTAGTTACTTAAACCATATGTAAAGGGAAGTCACAGAAAATAATTGTGTTTGCTCGCAAACGAAAAAAAAACCGACTTCAATTACATCGACAAGTAATACAACGTAGATCGACGAAAAAATAGTCAAGCAACTACGCGTTGTCAAAGATTACTCAAAAAGTAGTTATCAGATCTCGATAAAATTTATATGTGACCACATGATAAACATCAGCTTTCGATTAAATTAAAAATTATCAAAATCGATACACCCAGTAAAAAGTTATTACGGATTTTCGAGAGTTTCCCTCGATTTCTCTGGGATCCCATCATCAGATCCTGGTTTCCTTATCACGGTACCACACTAGGGATATCCCTTTTCCAACAAAAAAAGAATTATCAAAATCGGTACATCCAGTAGAAAGTTATGCGGTATAATACAACGTAGGTCGACGAAAAAAGCGTCAAGTAAAAACGCATTATTAGATATAACTCGAAAAGTAGTTGTTAGATCTCAAATAAATTTAAATGGGACCAATTGGCACACACCACCTTTCGATTAAAACAAAATTTGTCGAAATCGGTCCACACGGTCAAAAGTTCTGATGTAACATACATAAAAAAAAAAAAAATACAGTCGAATTGAGAACCTCCTCCTTTTTTGGAAGTCGGTTAAAAATTGTTTACGGATAAGAAAATTTTTACGATCGAGCAATGTTTTAACAAACGAAATGACCGTATTTATGCTCAAAAGTTCTAAGCAAGGTTCCCAATTAGTCAACAGAGTACAACGTGGGCATTGTCCGACTTTAGTGATGATTTGGTGAGGTGTTAGCGATGAAGGAGTGACCGAGCCATATTTTTGTGTAAAAGGTCAAACATAAAACATTGGCACAAGTGTATCAAGATATGGTTTCTTAAGAAGGTAGTTAAACCGTAACCGTAACAACACAACATCCACCCAATCTTGGTGGCCCGATCTTTATCCGCTGGATTATTATTTATGGTCAGTTTTAGAGAGTATTGCTTGTTCTAAATGTCATGATAATTTGGAGTCCCTAAAACAATCTATATGATTGGCAGTGAAGAATTCTCCAATGCAAAGAGTACGTGTTTCTATTGATAACTAGCCTCAACGTTTGAAGGACTGTATTGCAGTCAATGGAGATCATTTCGAATAAGCTTTATATATTTTTAATGGCTTTATATTAATGTACTAAACTGTAATAGTAATAAATGTTACGTAAAATAGAAGACTTTTTTTGGTAACAATATTTGGAGCAAGACTATGTATAATGATTGTACACTACTTTAGCACCCCTTTGTAAATATTATCAATTTTTACGCGAGCGAAACCGCGAAAACTGCTAGTTATAATAAAAATGTTCTAAGAACTTTTTTACGAATGAAAATTTATACTGCTTACAAGTTATAACAAGTTTTGGAGATTCACAAATTATTTGTAACATTATTAAATTTAATTGACTCCGATTAGTTTCGTTTTTGATTGTTACAGGAGTTTGTAAATTGAACTTTAATAGGCTAATGTGTTACTTCTCATTCACAGTGCCTAATAACTTCATATGAAAATTAATATTTAATTCGTTATTCATGTGTTTCACGTATTATTTTTATCTATTTATTTATTGGTTTTTTATGACCAGCAGTGGACTGCAACAGGCTGAACTGACTGACTGACGGACTGACTAACTTATTTGTGTTTAAGATCGGTCGGTTCATGTATTACGATTACTATCGGTGTTACTTTTCGAAAATACCCAAGAATGAAATTATGTGTATTTCATTCTTGGGTAAACTTTCTGTAATAATATTATTTTTTATAATAATGCTAATGAGTTTTTTTCTTGGTTTGATATTTGAACTCGGCGTAATAGAATTAAAAATGCAATTTCAACTATATATTGGCTTTTATCTTATTACTTAACAAATATTCTAGGCTCTATGTACATATGTAAATTTATATTTATGTATGTTCGGGAATGACTACGTCAGTTATGAACCAATTTTGATAATTCTTTTTTCGGTGGAGAGGAGCTATCTCAAGTGTGGTACCATGATAAGAAAACCAGGATCTGACCATGGAATCCCAGAGAAATCGAGGGAAACTTTCAAAAATCGTAGTGACGACTAGGGCGTTTGTTAAGTTTTTTTCATCTATTTGCGTTGTTACTTGTCATTCATAACATTCTAAACACTTATTAACGTAGCCCTCATCTTGCAAGTATAAGGGAAAAGGAAAGTTTTCATTCATACAAAAACTTATTACGCTTCGCAGATTTACAATCGTTGTTCCTTCACTCAAGAAAAAATCGGTATAGATTGTACAGCTTTGTGCTAATTTGAATCGCCTACATGCCAAATTATATTGCCAACAACTCAGTAGTTTCAGAATTAAAAATTATTTATCAAAATTCCATTCGTCCATCAAATACATATTTCTAAAAATAAAAAGACTAAATAGAACAAACAATTTATTGAAATTGTTAAGTCGTTATAGCATCTAAATGTAAAACGTTTTACGTAACAAGGAACGCATTCACACACGTAAACTTATTAGACGCCTAATTTTAACTCAAACATTCCTTGTTATCGCTCCAAGAGTCGGAAGTTTGAGTCATCTCGCGTCAAAATGATCGCTCATATGAGAAGCAAGGCCAGAGCAACGTGACTCATCTTACCATTCACCCGGGACAAATGCGACTAAAATGATGCCAACTCGCTACAATACAAACTTTCCTTTGTGCTTTTTATCTGTGCTAATATTATCTGCGGATTTGGTTTGTATGCTTGAACACTGCATCTTAATAAAGATTCATTTATGTATTATGAGCGTATGACGATTGTGAATTTAAATTTTTAGTAATCACTGTTAATATGAACTTGGCTATAATCTTGTTCACATCGGATAAGCGTTCAGATGATTATCTTGAATCAAAAATAGATTACATCTTATAATATATTCTGGTCCTAAACAGTGTAATAACTTAGCAGTATATTATTATATGTATGTATAACCTTGATAAAGATAAATAGAATAAAATTGTACAAGAAAAATAGCCATTCTAGATAACAAAAGTGCATTTAAAACTATCGTGTGTTGTTTCCGCTTGAAATAAAATGTAAAAAGATAGGTTAGAGGCAGCCAATTATATTTGTTTCGTTTACTACAGTCGTCCATCGTATAATTACTTAGTTATACTTGATGTGAAGATTCCCATTTTATTAGACTTGTAACACTATTCACATACATACCTAATTATATAAAGCTGCAATGTGCTCTTAGTAGTAGCTCGTAGAATTCCTAATAAATGAGAATAAAAATATGTAAACACATACCGAGGACGATATTTAGGCCTTTTTTGTTTGAGTTTATATAATTTTTACAACTTCTTTGTATCGTAAGGTTCTTACCAGTAACTCTGTCCTAACTTTCTCCAACAAATTTTGTATTCAAATTAAATCTCTGGATTAATGTGGCAAGTGAAAGGCTATTTCCTAATTCTGACTCTGAAAATTTCCAAAACTAAAATTTATAACCAATTGAATTCATTCTACGTCGTAGAATTCCAACAATTATTCAAATGCATTCATACTTTCACCCACAGCCTCTGTTTTATTTACTTAACCATTAGTTTCACGCTAACAAAAAAATATCTCACATTCTGGGTCAACACCTAAACCTTATAGACCATATTCAGTTATAAAAAAAGGATTACATGATCCTGTTCCCTTGCGAATTATGGGATAAAAGTTATATATGTTGCTACGTGACCTCCTTTATCTTAATTTAGATAATTTTGTTTCCCCTATATAATGCTTCACAACTTTCTCTATCTTCCAGTGAAAAACCCATAAAAATCAGTTCAGCCGTTCCGGAGCTTAGGCCGGACAAACAGACCGCCCGGAAAAAAGACAAATAGACATAAATTTTAAAATCGTTTGTTTGTGTTTTAGAATCGCACTTGAAAAAACACAGTTATTTTGAAATCACAGACAACACTTAAATTTTATTTACATGTATAGATGTGTAGATTTATTTATCATATTCCACAATTTTAGTTTTCTTAATTTAATCCCAATTGAGTTTCTGACGCTATAAATTCTACATGTCTATCTCGATGAAACGAAACTCAATTTTTGAAATCACATTATTAATATCGCCTGGGTCAAACTTTCACGCTTCGTTTAATTTTCTAATATGCCTTGAAACTGTCATCCATCCGTTTAATCAAAGGGGACATAATTGTTTGTTAATCGTTATGTAATATTATAAATTCGAAGCTATTTCAGTAAAGTAGTAATAGTAAATCCTATATTTTCATAACAAAACCACAGAACCAATTTGGGAATGCGGTATGTTCTCATTTAGTATAAAATATTGCATAATAGCGATTAAAACTCATCGAGGACCATTAAATATTTTATAATATGTGCTTTTAATTCGCAACATATTCAAGTAAAATGCATCTCAATTTTCTCGCAGTATTTTGTTTAACAGCTTTAATACAACCGTACGAAATTGGAACGTTTATCTCAAATGGTTATTAACCTTCATAAAATCGCGCTCTGGCTTCGAATATTTAATACAGTCTTTGACATTGAAAGCTTGTGTAGCTATTAGTGGATCTTGATCGAATATTCTGAGCAGAACTTCAGTATACATATTTCTGGTGTTAGTTTCTGAATACGAGGTAACAGATCACATTTATAATTTCGACTATTCTGTAACAAATATCAAAATACCTATTGATTATTATGTATTTTATTGTAAATATCATTTCCTTTAATAGAAGTTAATTATATTATATTCTATTAAGGTTCATACTCCTAGCTGAAAATATTTTTTGGTTTACAGCATTAAGTGCGTTTTTCGATCAGCTATTTGATATCAAAGTATCCTCGGTCTGATCTGAGACAGCCTATTTAATCCCCACTGCTGGGTATATACATCTTTATCCACATAATCATAGAACTCTCTTCTCAATTCTCTACTTTTATAATTTTTGTCTGGGTGTCTGTTTGTTCCGGCTAATCACTGACACGGATCGAGCGATTTTGACGAGACATTCACTAGCAGATATCTGATGTAATAAGAAGTAACTTAGGCTACTTTTATCTTATTATTTTTATTTATAGCTCTGCAAACTAAACTGTAACTATTTTGTTAAATTGCACGCGGACTAAGTCGCGGGTACAGCTAGTCGAAAATAACAATACGTCTAAACGTCAACTAATATATCGCATTACCAATTTACTATGCCTATGTACTTAATACACATATCAAAACCAGATGATGTATGAGATGAGCTTTCAGCTGGTTCTAATACATCTATATTATCTAAAGAGAATAACATTATCCTATTTTCTATGGAAACCAAATATTTTTTAAATTAATTTCTTACACAATACGAATAAATGCGAAAATTAAATAAGTCTTTAGCATAGAAAAGTTTTCGGCAGTCTTTATCGAAAAACAAAGCCATTTTTAAAATGTTACAAGAAAATTATTTAATTTAATACATAGTAACAATCTAAGGTTTTTAAGATTTTACCCTTAATGTACTTAGAACTTTTTGAATATTATCATCACCTATAAACATTAACAATTTTATTAAAACTCGGATATTTTTCATCTAAGGTTTTTAAGATTTTACCCTTAATGTACTTAGAACTTTTTGAATATTATCATAACCTATAAACATTAACAATTTTATTAAAACTCGGATATTTTTCATCTAAGGTTTTTAAGATTTTACCCTTAATATACTTAGAACTTTTTGAATATTATCATAACCTATAAACATTAACAATTTTATTAAAACTCGGATATTTTTCATAATGTACGAAATCTTTCCATTTCATTAGAAGTTTTGGTAAACAAAACAGGTGAGTACGTACAATCAAAAACTCTAAATACAATTGTTTAGGTTTAACCGTCGTGTTTCCTTTATAACGAGGAGATAAATGACACTACGTTAAATCGTATCATCAATAACCCTAGACGTAATCCTTTGTAGAACAGCACACTTTGAATACACTCACTAAAAACAGAAATAGACCAGTAATAGACTAATAGAAAATACTATAATTGTACCACTTACAGATGACGAAAGTTCCATTATAAAAAACGATTGCGTGTTTGATTTTATTTTAAAATGAAGACTAATATTTCTTACTGGTCAGATGCTTTGTTAGCTAACTATACCTTAAAGAGCGTAAGTCTATCGTTTAAGTTTACATTCTAATATAATACTAATATTATATCTTCAAATAATGTATTATATTATGTCTTCAAATTATAATGTAGTATGTCACCAAGTGTTTTTTTATTTATTTAACTTATTTATAAATTAATTTAACAGAAACAAATAGATATCTCTAATATATACAAATAAATAAAATTGGAGTTTCTATTTGTAATATTCAAATAACGGTTTTTAACTAAATGCATGGATGTACACACGGTACATATACCAAAATGATATTTTTTTACAATTTTTGCCTATTTGTCTGTTTATCTGTCTATCTGTCTGTCTGTCTGTCTGTTTGTTCCGGCTAATCTCTGGAACGACTGGACCGATTTTGAAGGGACTTACACTGGCAGATAGTTGATAAGGAGTAACTTAGGGTACTTTTATGTTTTTTAAATATTTATTTTATAACTCTGCGAACTGAACAATAACTTTTTTGTTAAATTCCACGCGAACGAAGTCGCGGGCACAGCTGTATTGAATATATTAATATTACAAATGAGAATGTGAGTTTGTTTGTTACGCTTTCACGTGAAAACTACGTAACCAATCATCATGAAACTTTGTGCTCATTTTTTTGGAGTTATTAGCAGTAACATAGGATAATTTTAATAAAAAAAAAATGCGAGTGAAGGCACGAGTAAAAAGGTATTGTGACCCGGGCGCGAGTTAGGCTCACTACGTCACTGCCTCTATAATTATGTTCATTCAAATAAATAATAATATGGCATGCAATAACATTAAAACAATATTATAAGAATAATATGTAGGTTTAAAATTGTCATAATTTAATAATTTTATGTAGAAACAATATATAACACAACTACACAAAAAGCTGTTTTAAAATTTTTGCAATAAGCTTTTAATTGAATATTAATTGAATTATAATTATTGAATTGAATAAACTTTGTTTCCAAAATATCCAGTTTATATTACTATTAATATAAAATATAGTATGATATTTTAAGTGGTAATGATTTATAGTGATCAGCAGATATTTATTTTGAGTCCAACCGTTGCCAGGTGTTGGCAACTCGTCAAGTATAAATCTTTCTAGTTTTAATTAAAATTTACGACGGAAATCGTCTCGAATACCTTATTATTTTCATATTTGGTTAAAATAACGTTAAATAACAGCCCATTGATGGTTTTATGTTAACAGAAATATTGTATTGAATAATAAACTACAATAACAAATGTATTAAATCGTTGAAACAATAAAATATTTCGATAATGTCAATAAGAATACATTTTAATCTTTTATTTCATTTCAAATATCTTCATATGTGTTAAAATGTATGCTTAGGAATCGAAGATTAAATTATATTACAAATAGAAAACATTTTTATTTTTCTTTCCTTTTGTAAATTAATTCTTGTGTAAGTTAATATACACAAAATTTCATATAGACCAGTTTTTAAATATTTTGATTTTGAAAATATTGTTTTATAAAGCTTTTACTTTTTGTGAAATATTTATTTAACAAAAAAATTTAACAAAACACTCACTTTATTAAATATTGTGAAGTTAACATAGTGTGTAGGTATGTTTATATTATCACAGCTTATTATAATACGAGTTATAGTATAATATGATTCACGTCAGGCTAGATTTTCTTTCTTTTGTTAGACTAATGCTTTTTCAAGTTTGACTCTTAACAAATTTATTAGTTTTCAATTTGTCCATTTAAAACCATCATACCAAAATCATATATAATTTTTTGTAAGCAACTCACGAATCTTAAAAGTCTAGCTATCCACAAGCTTTTTAATATCACTGCTTTATAATGTCATGCTAATCATTCTTAGAATAACGTTGATTGATTAAGAAATATGAACCTTGGTGTATCTCGACAAGATGTTTTTAGTAATACATATAAAGTTATGTATTATAGCTTATAATCTATATAATTCATATTCTGAAGAATAGTTGAGTCATCGTTGACGTATATATGGATACCACAACAAGGAAATTTGCATCATATAAATTAGCCGGTTCATTAATCTTTCTACAGTATTTGACTACTATATTTTTATTATTATATATTTTCAAATAAAGGTTAAACCGTCAACACGCATTGTAGCAGCGTGGTGGATTAAGCTCTGATCCTTCTCCTACACGGGGAAAGAGGCCTATGCCCAGTAGTGGGATATTACAGGCTGAAGCGTAAAGGTTAAACATAAAGTGAAACAGCGCATAATATTTTTTTATACAAATTGGTCGAGAAATAATGGTACGGCTTACCTGGTAAGCGATTACCGTAGCTTATAGACGTCTGCAACACCAGAAACAACGCAAGTGCGTTGCTGACCCTATCTCCAATTCCCCCCAGGAATTCTGGTTACCTTAATCACAAACAGGAACGCAACACTGCTTGAAAACAGTATAATTTTGCTGTGATCTTATGTGAGCTCCAAGTACTTCTCCAGTCGAGCTGCAACAGATTTTGAGCAGGATATTTCCTACTGTGCAATATAGTTAATGAATGCTCGATTCATTGGTTTTTAGGTTTTGTTTTTTTTTTTGTTTTCTACATTTGGTGGAGAAAATAAAAGCACTGGCCCTATCAACAGAATTTATCTGTTCATGTATATTTTGCATAGCTAGATTAGTTCTGTATAATCACGAGATTGATATATGCGTCAAGATAATATATACCAAAGAAAGAATTAGTAAAGAAGTAGTAAGTGAAAGGGGAGAAGGAGACTTGAAAAAAGTTAATTTAAATTTTATTAATTTACTTTAATATATCAATATATACGACGATGATTAACCATATGGGATTAGATCATAATTAATAATTCAAATAAATTAAATATCTTGCCTCAAGCCCCGACTGGGGAAATACCTCGAACTTACAGAAAATTACAGCTTAATAATACTGCTTTCAAGCAGTTTTGTATTACTGTGATGAATAAGGTGACAATAGCTTCTGGGGGCGATAGGGGATAGGATCGTCAACGCGTTTGCGATGCTTCTGGTGTTGGAGGCGTCTATAAGCTACGGTAATCGCTTACCCATCAGTCGAGCCGTACGCTTGTTTGCCGACCTATAAAATAAAATAAAAAAAAAAACAAAGAAAATAGCTTCTCATTGAAACTGGAAGTTTCGGAAAGACTATTGACCTGCGAAAAGTGGTACTTGAGATTTATATAAATAGTAGTAATAAGTAATTAGTAATAATTCAGCTTCTTAATAAAATATGATTCCAAATATTATATTATAAAAAATTACAAATTTATACAACTATATCCCATTTAGATCACTTTAATGGTAGTAAACACGGAACGTTGCCAATTACCACATTAAATAAAAATAAATTATTTGCTCGTAGAGTTCGTCGTTAACGGATTTAATATCGACGTTCGACAACAAGGCGCAGGCGCACAGTGAACTACAGAAAATAACAGCATTCAGTGGGCATTTCGACAAGAACCTTAAACCAACATTTTCAAAGGATGAATATGGAAAGTAAGTATATACATTGAGCTGAAACATAGATGATGAAACAAGAAATAAGATGAAACATTTACACGTCCCTTTTTCACAATAGTTTGTTATAAAACTTTCAGATTTTTTTAAAATTCTAATCTATCCGTACACTGTCAACTACTATTACTTTCATTGAATCTAAAAGATAAAGTATAGAGTCAGTTAAGATGACGTACCTACTCGTACTTTACGAATTTTGAATTACTTGGACCTAATGTTGAGTTACTAAAACTTTTAGAGAGTACTCTATATTTAATATACATGCTAGAGTGCTCTCCAGAGCGAAGTTTCAAAATATCTTCGGGGTACTGAATTGGACTTGTCATAATTTGTTTTCAATTTAGACATTGAGTATTATTATTATGGAATACATCTTTCTATGAATCATCATGATGTCTTAAGGTATGTGGCACATGATTTTAACTCTTGTAAAACATAAAATTTTACAGGCGAATCTACTTTCGTAAATCGTTAATTACTTGTTACGAAAAAATACAGTTTTAACATAGAGTGAAAGTTTAAGCTAAAAATATATGAAAATGTCATTAGAGAGAGATCAATATCATTAGAACAACCTAATGATATGATTTAACTCACTAAATCTGATTGATTTTATTAAAGAGTCTTTCACAACTTACTACATCATTGTAAAAGCTACCGCACTGGTCCACTGGTCACTGATCCACGGTCGACTTCAAAAACGCTGAGCAAAAGCTTCCTTTCAAACACAGGAAATGGATGTTGCGTAACCCAGCTAAGAGCTCAACTATGGTTTAATTTCCCTAGCAAGAATGAAGCTCTATTTTTGGTTTCGTTACTCTATTATATTTTATTTGCGTTTTAGTTTTTAAAAAAATAAAATAAAACACCTGTGTTAAAAATTGAAACCGATTACTTCATGTACTCCAAAGTTTGGTCGGAAACACAAATTCATAAATAGGAAATCAATATTCATAAAAAAAATCTATAGTGAGTTTAGCGGAAACAGAATCCGCTTTCATTTGTGTTAACGATACTTGATTGATTCTTGAATATACCCTTAGTTTTAATGACTATATTTGCGTGCATATTAAATGAATAAATAAATATCTTAAATAGATTTAAGTTAATATCAAAATATGTTTTTAAAAACATCAAAACAGATTTTATTCGATAAACTATTGTTATTTTATGTAATCAGTATAATACTTTTTTACTGATTACTTTTCGTCTACGGAAATAAAGCAAGAACCTAAATTAGTAAACAAATATAAAATAAACATTCTTTCATTCAACTTACATAGTTACCATCACTTTCATTCACAAAAAACGTAACAGACAGAAGTTATTCCAGAGTTATGCCGCGAGTAAACATTGTGAATCTGATCAAAGAATTTTTACAAGTCGTTGACGCTATTTCAGAACAGCCCATCGCCAGCTGTGCACGGTTTGTTTAAAAAACATTCCTTGAAAATGAAAAAATTACAATAACCTTGATTTTTGTGTTTCTTTAACGTTCTCTACTACAAAATTAGCGTATATAATTATGTTTGCTCGCAAACAAAAAAAAAAATGGCCTTCAATTAGATCGACAAATAATAATACAACGTATGTACACGAAAAGATAATCAAGTAAATACGCGTTATCAAAGATTACTAAAACATTTGTCATCAGATCTCGATCAAATTTAAATGGAATCATATGACAAGCGTTCGATTAAAACCAGAATATAAAACTCGAAAAGTACTTGTCAGATGTCAATTAAATTTAAATGCGACCACAGGACACGCATCACTTTTCGATTTAAAAAAAAAATTGAAATCGATCGACACAGTTCTGAGGTAATTATACGTAAAAAAATACAATCGTATTGAGAACCTTCTCCGTTTTCGGAAGTCGATTAAAAATAATATACTTTGTACACCTCAAAAAATGTTGCACTTAAGACAATTCATGTTTTGCTGCATTGCAAACTTACTAGTACTTCTATTCAAAGTATTTTTAAATTGTCATTTCCTTAGTTTGTCGCTACCGTATTTTCTCAAATAATGACAGAAACCGTATGACCATCTCAACAAATTTTTTTTCACTAAATTTTTAGCAAATTTTTTTTCCCTGTCAAAATTATAATACGGACAAGGTAAAATTTTTAATACATATATTTCACTTCATTTATAAGTAACAATTATATTAGCAAAATAAGAAAATGAAGTACTGACAATTTTTGGTAAATTGAAACTTATACCACAAAAATTTGCAAGGTGAAGGTCAAAAATTTAATAATTTCAATATGTACTACAGGTCAGGCGCTACGAGAGCGTTCTTGACACAATAACATGAACGAGAGTAATGATGATTAATTAATTCCGCGATTAATTAGCAGTACTTGTGTTTATATAATTGTTCAATATAAATTTTGTTTCTTTGGTGCCTAGATTTAACGATACGGAAATTATAAGCGTGATGAGTATACCGAGGTATTTAAAATTGTCAAAGAAACATGAAAAAAAAAATTTAAATATGTTTAAAATACCAAATATTAAATTTTAAACTTGTGATAACAAAATATATTTTGATATATTATTGTATTTTTTCACTTCGAAGATTCCGCGATGCTTGAAGACAAAAGTCTTCGAGCAATGCGTCCTACCTGTGTTAACATACGGAACCAAGACGTGGATACTGACGAAGGGGCTGGTCCACAAATTTAAAGTCACTCAACGTGCAATGGAACGGGCTATGGTTGGATTTTCTCTCAAAGATAGGATTAGAAATGAGATTACCCGCGAGAGAACGAAAGTAACCGATATAGCCCACAGAATTAGCAAGTTGAAGTAGCAGTGAGCTGATCAACTGTGTCACAGGACCGATGACCGTTGGCGCAGATGTCCTGGAGTGGAGACCACGTCTTGGAAAACGCAGTGTGGGACGCCCTCCGGCCCGCTATACCGACGATCTATGAAAGATTGCCGGTATAGGCCGGATGAAGATTGCGGAAAACTGGGATGTCTGGCGCGAACTTAGGGAAGCCTTTGTCCAGCAGTAGACTGCGATATGTTAAAGTGGTGATGAAGAGATTGTATGTATAAAATGGTACACACACACAAATAAACACACTACACTACAATGTGTTGATTTTATTCCACATTAAAAAACTGTGTAACAAAATCATACAACTTTTCTCAATTTTGTTTGCACTACAACCCTTTTTTTATTGAAATATTATACATATTTAAATACTAAATAACAAGATTAAAATAATAATAAAAAATAAAATAATTAAATTAATTATTAATATTATTTAATATGATATTTAATTGTGTCCCTTTTTGGATTTTTTAAATTACTCGTGACGTTTGACAGTCGTATTTATAATATATTTATAATAATTATATAAATTCCTCGGGACCGAAATTACACACGTTACATAAGAACAAACGTTCAGACGCCATACAAATACAAAATACAAATTATGATGAATTTGAGAACTTCTGCGCAATAGCCAGTACTGTGATATATAACGTATTCTTCTTACTCGACCTGAACTGTATATACTTGTAGTATTTTACTATATTTTACTTCGACGACGAATGTATTTTGTTTATATTATTATTTGTTTCTAATTTGGACTTATACCCCCTAACAGAGCACCCGTACCTTTTTTGTATTTCTAATTTTACTAATAGGAGACAAAATCTAACGTTGTGTAAATGACAATACGTTTAGCACAATAGAGCTAAATAAATATAAATTAATAATAGAGCTAAGGAAGACAGAGGAAGCTGAGTACTTCCAGTTTAGATTACGAAGCAATTAATCGAATGACTGCCTCTCCTGTAATCACCAAACGTTTGAAAGCGACATCAAAATATTCTAAATATTATCAGATATTGTTATTGTAAGCTACTAAATTTACTCTACAATATTTTAAATATACATTGTATATCACTGGACAGTGGACTTTTCTTCACCAGCACTTTAAAAAATTACTTCTCCCCTATTAGTTACTGGTTAAATTTATAGCCACAATAATACGTTCCTCAAGCAACAAATTTACCGTATTTTTTCGAATCACTGTAATTTTTTTTTTACTTTTGTAGTCACCAAATACAATTATTTCACCCATCTTTAAGAATAATAATAATAATAATAATAATAATGCTTTATTCATAAAAATATTTACGTACAATAATGAGTTCCCTGGTTCATGTGATAGGCAAAGCCTACACAATGAACCAATGAAAAAAATACTCGTTAGTAAAAATCTTTGCGCGTAATTTTAAACATGAATTAATTGATAAACTGTCACGGTGGAACATAGAGGAAAAAGGTTTTCCCTGTCAGCTCCGGCATGCGAGTTCAGGTAACTATATTTTATTCCGTATTAAATGAATCACAATATAATAGTTAATTAAAATAATAGAACAATAAAGTTCTTTCTGAAGGAGTAAACTCCAGCAATTAACCTGCTACGTGAATAAAATCTCTATTTCATTTAATTCAAAGGCTTTTTATTATAAAAAGATCAAAAGTTTTAACTTATACCATAAAATATTATTGAAAATAGGCGAAAAATATTTATGTGAAAAAATAGTTACTGTTTATCAAGAACATCCATCGATAGTGATTGATGACATAAAATGTGTAATTTCATTGCTTAGGAAGTTATAAAACCACTGTTAACAACTGACTAGCCCATTGGCACAAAAGATGACCCTTTTTCTAAGAGTTATATCTATACACCTATACAAATAAACAAAATTGCAGTGTCTGTATGTATTATTAAAATAACCGCTTTTTACTAAATACACGCTACATGTACGGTATACGGTAGATGTATACACGGTACATGTACCAAAATATATATATTTTTTTTACAATTTTTGTCTGTCTATCTGTCTGCCTAATGTCTGTTTGTCTATTTGTTCCGACTAATCTCTGTAACGGCTGGACTGATTTTGACGGGACTTTCACTGGCAGATAACTGATGTAGTAAGGGGTAACTTAGGCTACTTTTATTTTAGAAATTTATTTATTTTATAACTGTGATCGGAACAATAACTTTTTTGTTCAATTCCACGCGGACGAAGTCGCGGTCACAGCTAGTGTATACATATATAAATTTGATTTGATGACGCATTGGCGCAACGGTCAAAGCACCAGTTAGTGGCTGTTGCGTTGGCGGTAGCAGGTTCGAACCCCGTACATGACAAACATTTGTATTGTCCATACATATTTTTGCCGTGGTCTGGGTGTTTGTGCAGTCCTTGTGGGCCTCCCCACTGTGACTCGGAGAGCACATTAAGCCGTCGGTCCCGGTTGTTATCATATACACCTGATGGCGATCGTTACTCATAGTAGAAAATATATCCGCCAACCCGCATTGGAGTAGCGTGGTGGATTAAGCTCTGATCCTTCTCCTACATGTGGAGAGAGGCCTATGCACAGCAGTTGGATATTACAGGCTAAAGCTTAACATAAATTGATTTATTTATTTTCTTGCCGATTCCTATCTACAGAATCTACTTTCCGAATGATAGCTTTGCTTTTAACTATAATTAATTAATTCAAATATAATTTTAATTTGTGAAATGAAAATTCAAAAGTGTCTTTGGCCCACGTAAATAAAATTTTTTGGTTTAATTTTATTGAAAAAAAAAATATACATATATAAAAGCGTAAATCAATGGGGTGTTATCAATGCGCATGTATATTGAATAGGTGTGTACATTAAAGCTTAAATTATATTTAATCTAAGGCGTCAAAAATTCAAATGAATTAGTTTCAAAAATTTCAGTCGTAAAGTTGATATAACTTTAATAGCTTGGATATATTTAGGCTCTTGGCGACGAAACTACAAAAACAAACTATGGAAAAGTAATAAATTGCTGTCTACGTGTATGATCTTCTTTACCTTTTAACTCTTTAAAAGTATTAAAATATCAAATGAATTATAAAAAATTATACAAAAAATATTTGCTCATTTTTATTTTTTATTTTTAGTTACGTTAAAATGTTATCCTAAAGAAAATAAGTGAAAACTAAAAACAAAATTAAAATTAAGAAGTGTTCAATTTATCGTGATCTAGAATTACTAAACGAGAGACGTTTAAATTAATTATTATTTTCTATTAGTGGTTTCAGAGACGTTAATAAAATCAATCGGAACAGATGTTTAAACTGGACGATAGCAAAATGATTTAAAACCCTAAAACCATTTCATCTATATTTTAGTTTTAAAAATTCTCTTAGAGTTTTAGCGAATAACTCCGGCGCTCTGTCTGAAGATGACATATTTATTTCCTGTAAGCGTTTCGACCATTTCACAACAACATAAATTAATTCTACTTTTTAGAGCAATCTGTATAAAATAACAGTTATGTTGTTGGCGCTGATGTGATAGGCCGATCATTCATCTATTTTAATTTTGACTACATTTCATTTAATTTTATTTTCGTATTCATTGCATATACGTGGTAATACTAGCTTCTTCTTATGAAACACTGCATATATATAAATATATATTTAAATGTGTAAATGTAAATAAACTATAATAACATATTACTAAGATATATTACTAAATAAGTACTCCTTACTTCTACATTAATCAGGTCAATTAAACCGAACACGGTTTTAAAGGTATCTTTAATTCACATGATATTTGAAGGGTTAAGTTTGCAACTGATTTTTAAGTAAATATATAACGTAAGATGCCGGTGAAGACTGGATGAGAATTGCGGAAAAATTGGATATTTAGCGCGAACTTCTGGAGACCTATACTAGCAGTGGCCCGCGATAATATGTAGTATCTATATAACTGTGTTTTTTTTAGGCCTATCCCTGGTTCAATGACAGAGTACAGAGGTGCAGAGGCTCAAGCGAGAGTATGTACAGAGATGAAGGAACTTTGTGAAATTATTCACGAATACGGAAAAACTCCATGCAAAAATCTTCTCCCGCCTGAACTGAAGGATGCCACTAAAGTAATTTCGTTCGGCGAACTATTCACAGTGAGTATTTTGTTTTAAACTTAGTTATTTTCCATAAGGGAAAGATATCAATTAAGTTAGCATAATTTTGGTCGGTGGACTCACGCCTGCATTAGGGATACTAAGATAGAATAATTAGTTCTCTTAATGTAAGCTGCAGTAGTGTACCATGTAAACGATCACTAACAAAACTAAAAATTGGAATAACAAAAGCGAGGGCATTATAAGCCTGTGGACATAACTTTATATAACAAAAAAAAAAAAAAAAAACTTCCATAAGGGTTGTAATCTGAAGCGTATGTACTATAATACTGTATGTACGTTTAAGTGTTTAAATGTATGTACGTTTATAGGATATTGAACTTTTAACTACTATTTGGTGGAATTAGATCCGATTGCAATATCGCGATCGACATCGATAGGATGTTTTTGTATTTTTAACCGACTTCCAAAAAAGGAGGAGGTTCTCAATTCGACTGTTTTTTTTTTTGTTACTTCAGAACTTTTGACTGGGTGGAGCGTTTTAGACAAATTTTCTTTTGATCGAAAGGTGGTATGTGTCATTTGGTCCCATTTAAATTTATTTGAGATCTAACGACTACTTTTCGATTTATATCTAATAATGCGTTTTTACTTGACGCTTTTTTCGTCGACCTACGTTGTATTATACCACATAACTTTCTACTGGATGTACCGATTTTGATAATTCTTTTTGTTGAAAAGGAGATATCCCTAGTTTGGTACCATGATAAAGAAACCAGGATCTGATGATGGGATCCTAGACAAATCGAAGGAAACTTTCAAAAATTTGCAATAACTTTTTACTGGGTGTACCAATTTTGATAATTTTTAATTTATTCAAAAGCTGATGTTTATCATGTGGTCACATATAAATTTTATTGAGATCTGATAACTACTTTTTGAGTAATCTTTGATAACGAGTAGTAACTTGACTATTTTTTCGTCTATCTACGTTGTATTACTCGTCGATGTAATTGAAGTCGGTTTTTTTTTCGTTTGCGAGCAAACACAATTATTATACACATTTTCATATATAAAAGATAACCTTTGTAGTTTTGAAGTACCCTTTTGATTGATTGCCTACTTATTTTTAGTTACGAAACATTAATTCCATCTCGTTTAATGATATTAAAAAAATTACAGTTACTATTTAAAAAATAGTATTAATTCCTCAGTGTAAGTTTTAAATATTTAACATGCTGAATAAAATTTTCTGTCTGAGCTAGAAACTGGTTAGTAATAAAAACATCGAGTTTCTGGCAAATATCCCTACAGCTAATTACTATTTAAAAATAATATATTATGTCACAAATCCGGTGAGACATAATCTTTGCTTGTGAGCTGTAACAATAAATAGCGGGTTATTTTCAGAAATAATTTTAACACACATTAACACAAACATTAGGTATTTGTTGAAAACTATTGCTATCATAAATTCAAAACGAAAGCCAGTTACTGTCGCGAGTTGTATTTGTTCAACACAAAAAAGTTTTCATTTCACGAATTTAAATTCCAATTCGGCCTTAAAACTATCACTGTAGTTTGATAACTAGATAGGTATTAAAAAATTTTTTAACAAACAACAAAACTTGCACTACGTTTATTTAAACCCATAACGTTTCAATTTCATAAAGTAAAATAGAAAAATATTTAATAATTAATAATTAAAAAGTTGATTAAAAATTATTGCATTGAAAAAATATTAAAAATATTTAATCTACATGGTAAAAGAGCACTTGATAAAAATTTCCTTACGAAACTTCAAGTACTAGTCTTCTAATGGCTGAAAAATGGCACTGAATAAACTTCGGTCTTTGCAAAAGCGAAATGCTGTTAAATTAGAATTGAACAGTTTTGAGAAATGCTTTTACAGGCAGAAGTATTTGTCAAGGGTCTGTCCCGAATCGCGTAAGAGTTTCATAACATTAGAAACTTTTTTAAAAAATTTAGAATTTTTTTTTTTATTTAAGTATTCATCAAAAGCGCATTTGAGTGCACCCCTAAATAATATTTTTAGCTATTATTAACTATATTAATTATAGTTACTTTGAAGCTACCGCATGTTTGAAATTTTTCCAACAAGATCCAACATTAAGTCATCTTTTAATAATAATCTTCTTATATAACATTTGATAATCGGAAATTTAGACGAGAATTAAGATCGCTTTGTTCTGCAGGAAACTAAGCCCACAATTGTTACTTAATCTTCATCATATTTTAAGCTTATACATGTGCTTTCTATATTTTCTATTTGTAAAATAGCGATTCAGTGTGCTTTAAAGTCTACTATAAAAAAATAATTTTTGGTTTTGATTTTGATCATTAAATACTTTGATATAACAGTTTAATTATTAAAGGACATTTTTTTACTTTTAGCTTGCGGGAATATGATTGTAAAGTTTAAACTTACTGATTCATTTTAAAATAACCTTGATCGAGTTACTCTGATTTATTAAAACGCACAAAAAAACTGTACTTTTCCGTTTATGGGCACAAAATTATTTTACAGCTGAAAAAAAAATTGTTCGATAATAATTAACTTATATAATATAAAAAATATAAATCATTATTCCTACCACATCATATAAATATAAACTGAAAGATGTTCCGGGTGTCTGTAGCGGAAGTCAATTTATTATGATATTGTAGATTATACCACTGAACCCAAATATAATATATATATATATATATATATATATATATATATATATATATATATAATAAAATACCCTGTAACTATCACACAGGACGAAACCCTTTAACCTTTTAAAGTTAGTTTGCTGCTCCACTGTATATTTATGAAAATTAACTTAAAATTAAACTATATTGCCATTAATTATTATTTTTGAGATAAATGAACGCTATTAAGTTTTTACAATAGCAAACGTGACCTACCCCACACCTACGTGTTCACCGAAGTAAGAACAAACATCTATTAGTAAATGTATTGAGTTATTAATTTATTATTAAAACACTCACTACTCACTAATATGAATGCCAATAAAAGACGGTACAACATTCTATTAAATATTTTATGCATAAAAAATGCCATGTTATTGCAGTTTACAAAAAGTAACAAAAAATAATTTTAATTAACTAAAAAAAGGAAAATAAATTTATTATTAAAACAATTAATTATTAAAAACGTTTTCAAAAAAATAATAAAATAATAATCGATACAATAAAAATAAAATTGAGCTGAATAAAATAGGAATAATTCATTTAGAAAAGAGTATATGAACAATTTCTCATTGAAAACTAAGCACTTGTCATGTAAAATGTCGACGTCAATTGTATTTAGATACTTGCTTGGTTATATTCGCCGCACATTCTTAAGAGTTAAACTTTTTGATAGGTTAGTTCTTCCGATAGGTATATATAAATACAGATAGGATGTTGTTGATATCTGTATCCACTAGTGGTCGCCTGTGGTCAAATTACGACCATAATTAATGTAAATTAAAGTTTCAACATTAATAATAGACCAGTGCTTTTAGCTTTTGAAACGAAAAAAAAAATTATAGTATGATGAAACCCATTGTAAAAGATTTAGACAAATTAGACATTGTTTCCATAGGACTTGTCGTTTAGCCGGAAATTGATATAAGCCGTTTATAACACCCTATCGCTCCCCCTCGCTACCAATTCCCGAACTCAGATCGCCCGTAATTTATTTTACCTTTCATTTTCGTTGTACATTTTCATTGTGTTCTCTTCCTTTTCCAATGGGTTTCATCCTACTATATTTTTTTTCACTGTTTAACATTTTCAAAGGCTAAAAGCACTGGTCTATAAGGTTCTCTTGTCAAAGCCTATATTTCTAAAATATAAACAAAAGCGTGTGTGTGTCAAATACATGGTAATATTCATCTTAATACGCTGTGAGTCAATTAAATACTGACTTCGATTTGTTATTTACGGTCGATCAATTATTGCGCTGAAATTATAAAATATATAAGCGCTTATACTGTAACTGTAAAAATTACAATTATGTAATCAAATGAAAATCAAAATCACAATACGTCACATAGTCTGCATCTGTAAATATTATAGGTATGTCGTTTCAGAAAATTTAAAATACTACTTAGTTTATAGGTATAAAAGTTTTGTTTTGCCATTATTTATATATTTTATACGAAAACCATATTTCAAATTAAGTTACCTTTACTACATTTAATTACTATTATAAAACACGTAGGAGGCGTTGTTTATACATACGATACACATATAATATATTGCCGATCCTACGCCCTAATTAAACAAAATAGACGCTTCACATGTCACGACTCCAAGAAGAATAGGATTGTGTGTGGGTGGTCCGGGAACACGAAACACAAATAAATATCCAGACAAAGACAAATCTACCAAATAAGACTCTTAGCCTATACAAACGGGAATCTAACTAGCAGTTTTTAGCGACTGACGTGTATAATGAGTATAATCGTATGTATTATAGTGTATGCATATAGCGGAGAATGGTACGTGTTTGAATTTATTTAAATAATTGAAGATATAAGGGATATATGATTGATAAGCATTATCGTATTCAAGGTTATTTCTTTAGTTCAATTGTGAGAATAGTAACTTTTTTTATATATTTCTGTAACACATCATTGATTGAAATTTTAATTAATCTGGGACTTAGTGCATAGAAACGTTTTTAAACGTTGTTTGATACTATAGAAATGCACTTAAATATTTCAGGCCAATGTTAATTATTACCTGATAGCGGACATTTGTTTTATATTGATTTTATTTTGTATTTTTTTTACCACGAAATAAAAACAGTCAAAAAAAAAACAATCTCTACAAAAACAGGTATACTTAACGATTTTTTTTACACTGATTGGTTTCGGCTTTGCAAAAGTAGTAGTGGAATAACACACACATATTATTATATATATATGCTCCCATTGATAAATGGAGGAGGATAATGGAGGAGATAAGGTTATCAACCTTATAATTATTTTTGTACCGTAATGATATTACGTCCAACGTTTCAAATAAGATATTAAATGCTACCTGTGATTTACTTTTCGTAGAATCAAGACTATTTCATTATATACCTAAATTAACAACGTCTAAAAACTTCAGGACTTTTCTTTAGACAATTCCTGCTTCTTTTAACTACGAAAATTTTAAAATTTTGTTTAATTTATTAATTATTTTCAATTTTTATTAACGTCAAGTGTCATTCATACTACGTATTAAAAAAAATAACTTTAGTAATTGATAATAAAAAGTATTTTATTAACGTTCAAAAATTTGTACAATAAATTTAAATATATTACAAGTAGATTTAGTGCATGCTGATGATAGTAATTGAACAATATAATTACAGTCAGAGCTTTTGCGTAGTAAGTGTTCAATTTACAACACAAAAGTCCCTTAGTTAAATCGGGCCAGATGTGCCATACACAACAGAGATTATATACGCATTTACTTGATCGTTATCGTTATAGGAAATAATGATTTATTATTCACAATTGACGTCATTTTATTATATTTTTCTTGCGAACGGAACGTTTCGTAGTATAATCCTTTTTCTCGTATTCGTCGTATTATTTGTAATTTTTGTAATAAGTCTTCTTGGTTTAGAAAAACTATTGATTTTGGCTCCCAGCTCGTTAGTTTTTCCTTTCTATTGGCAAATCTGAAATGAAAACATATTATCTGATTGATTGATTGATTCATCTTGTAACATACCACTGCTACTGCTGCACTGAGTATAAACCTCTTTCGCCTTGCAGAAGTAAGGTCTTAATCAACCATGCTGCTCCGCAGCGGGTTGATGGATATATTTCGTACGTACGTACCTAGTATCAAATATCTATGATTACAATCGGGTCAGTTCAACGTGCTCTGCACATTACACGGTAGGGAAACCAATCAAGAGAGATACCAGATTTAGTTAAATAAAGGAGTTGGTTGATTATTCATACCCAAATACCACAGCGATACAATAAACAATAAGAACCATATTGACCGGATGTTTTGTTTCATAAAAAAATTGACTAAGAAGCGAATGCGAAAATTTATAAAAAAAAAAAATACTACCGACTAGGTTGAAGTGCGGAATACATTTTTTGAGAACAAAAATTTTAACGTTCACTTAAACTTATCAACAAAAATAAATGAGTCGTCCCGTTGTTGGAATAAAATTAATTAACGAGTCATCCCGTTGTTGACCTCGTGGTAAGTAAAGTATCCGAAACGTCGGGCATCCAAAAAACTTAATAAACCTCGATAAAATCCGAAAAAGCTCTTTCATTATAATAAAAATAAATGTCCAACTTCAAAGATTAAATCATCAACCTATTACAGTATCTGACTAGTAAAATAATATTGACATAATTTTATTTAGAAGATACGTCACGAGAACGTTGAAAATGTAATATCTCAATTCTTATTATATGTGTACATCCAAATAAATTCATACAATATAAAGGGTCAATCATCAAAGTTGTAGAAAACTGATACAGAAACATTACAAATTAATGTAGGTACCTTATTATCGAAATGAAAATAGACGAATACGTATCAAATGTAGCGGTAATGGTCTTGGCAGCAGTGCCGTGATACACGTTCTTAATATTTGGAGTTTGTGACGTTCTTGCAAACGATAATTGTTTTCTTTAAAACATAATTATAGCTCCATGGTACGCCAATATGTCTGCGTATTCAGATGCTGACTGTATATTAAAAATAAATACTTACTGGACCGTAGATGCTGTTGGTAGCGACCCTGCTTTCACAAAGTTGTAGGTTAGATTCCCGTCTCGAGTCAGGGTTTAAACGTATATATGTATATATGTAGAATGCTGGGTAAAGTATCAAAACTTATGATTTTAAAATTTGTCGATTGGCGATTTTTCTATTTAAACAGATAGTCTTATCTTCAAAAGTGCTTTTCACATTTTGATCACAGTTATCAAAATTTTACCTTTTGTATATTATTAATGACATTTTGAAGCGATTCATGGAAGTGGAACGTCAAGGAAGTAGAAAAGATAGATTGAATTTGTCAGTCACAAAATCATCAACATTTGACTAGCCCATTGGTACCACTGGTATTGACCTGCTTTCTGTTCCTAGATTGTAGACAGGCACGTCAAACTCGGTGAGGGAAACGATGACATTAAATTATGTAAGTCGGGTTTTGTTATATTTTTCCGGTAGCGAGTAAACTAAAATAAAACATAGTGAAAGCACAAAATGAAACATGTTGCAACAAGTTCTCAGCACGTTCTGCTCTCTTAGAGCCTTCCACTTAACGCATGTTCTACATCCTGCCAAGGCCAACTGAACATCGGCATACTATAGAATGCCTAAATTTCATTTTATTTCTAGTCTAAACCATTGTTTAGATTATTATATAGGTATTATCTTCAATACCAGATTATGCTATACCGATAATATATATAATTATAAATTACTATCAGTTCTTCTTTAAAACCTACCTATCTATGTCCCAACTAGACATTGATCCTAGACTAATTAAAGAGCTCGTTGTTAGTCTGGCGATAAATTATAATTATTTAATATAATATTATAATTTAAGCAGCGTCTTTGGTGCGATAAAGCCAGTACTGCGGTCACCAACCCGCCTGCCCAGCGTGGTGACTATGGGCAAAACACATGACTTCACGTTATTTTTGGCGTCAACTTGTGGAGGCCTATGTCCAGCAGTGGACTGTATAGGCTGTAATGATGATGAATGATGATTTAAATATGGGAGGCGTGACCTTCATTTTCAAGACAGTTTAGTTGATAATCAAGATATCTCCGTAATTTACGAATTATTTAATCATGTCTGTGATCCATAATATCAGGGACTTCAAATAGCAAATACTGTAGCTTAGTAATTTAGTTGTTAATATTTATACCTAATCCCTAATCCTGGATGGATATTTATATTTGTATAAATGTTCCTTTCTGGTCTAAAAATTGTAAAATTGTATTTAGCTCCATGCATACTTTTTGTTTTTGTAATGCAATCACAGCGATTCGGTTTTCTTTATCTCTATTTTAATATCATAAAAATATTTTTTAATGTATTGGCGCGAAAATGAAAAAACACAATAAATCATCACATAAAAATGATAGATTCCAAATTCAAATGTAATATTTTGTTTATTTTTACTTTTAAGTATATATAGCCAGACTATGTACATACCTACCTATATATATACTAAGCCTAGTCATTATAAGCATTACCATGTTTTTTTTTTAAATTTATCGTCCTGGAGTGCAGTACAGTGAGTTTACAGTAGTATTAAGTACAAATTTATTTCATACAAATGTATTTTAAAATTTAAAGTGATATATATACTTACAACGCGTAACTCAAAAACTTATTATTTAAATATTAAATAAGTCATCATTACGTTTTGTAAACATGTATATATATCAAAAATCATCTTATTTATCTGACTAAAATATCCGAATGTCTGTGAATTCCTTTGTTACAGTTTATGTTAGTACTAAAAATTACGATAATAGTTTTAAATTTTGAAAGTTGAAATCTGATTATGACAGTTTAATTAAAAAACATATACATTTTAAAATTAGTTAACAAACACAATTTAATTTTATAATAGTAAAAATAAAAATAAATTAAATTATTTTTCAGCTCGTGCTAACTTACCCAAGTGGCAGCTACAATAAGATACTAAAGTATTAGACTATTAGTCTAACGTTGAAGTCAACATTTTTTTTGCAAAAAGTCATTCATGTCGTCGTGCCGTCGCATCCATATCGTGTCGTACCGTGTCTTTGTGTCATCTTGCCGTATCTGCATTGTTTGACGTCACCTATCACCACATTTTGTTTAATTTCTAATTTTTAAATATATGTAATACTAGCTGTGCCCGCGGCTTCGCCCGCGTTGAAATTAATGTGTCACAAAGTTTTGCCGGCAAAGTTCCAGTGTAACTCATCAAAATCGGCTTAGCCGTTCCGTAAACCTTCCTCTTGCCAATGGTGGAGCCCTCTACAATGGTGAAACCGCATGAAAATCCGTTCAGTAAATTTTGAGCGAATCGATCACATACACTTTTGGGGACTTTGTTTATAATACACTAACTGTTGCCCGCGATTACGTCCTCGTGGTTATGAAGATATATATTAGTATTAAGATGTTTAACGCAAATTATTTTTTTATTTCAGTAACTTGAAATGCTTATCAAACTGAGTAACTTTTTAAAAGGCACAATTTAGTATAATTTAATAGTTATTTTTATAAAACCTCTCTATAAACCACATTTTTGGTTTTATTCTCAGGCTGTATATGTTTCATACAAACTATAAACCCCAATTAAACCCCCTTAGCGATGGAATATCGTAAAATCCGTTCTTAGCGGACGTCTGCTAACTATAATCTACCTCCCTGCCAAATTTTATCTTTGTCCAACCTGGATGGATAGACCATCCAGCGGTTTTTGAGTTCTCGTGATGAGTGAGTCAGTGACCTTTCTCTTTTATATATATAGATTACGATGCATTATTTGGACACCTCCTCACCATCTATAGAGTTTACATTTTAAATTTCAAGTCTCTTACTTCAAAAATATAAAGACTTCCATACAAACTTCCGACCCCCGTTTTATCCCTTTAGGAGTCGGTTTTCGTAAAATCAGTTCTTAGCGGATGTTTACGCCCCATAAGGAACCTACCTGCCAAATTTCAAGTTTGTAGCTGTTATAGTTTCGGAGGTTTCGTGATGAGTGTGCCAACCTACCATCCCCGTTTTAACTCCAAAATAGAGTTGACTTCTAAAGATACATTATTTGGACACCTTCTCACTATCTAAAGAGCGTACATTTTAAATTTCAAGTCTCTTACTTCAAAAACATAGGACTTTCATACAAACTTCCAACCCCTGTTTTACCCCTTTAAGGGTCGAGTTTCGTAAAATCAGTTCTTAGAGGATGTCTACGCCCTATAAGGAACCTAGCTGCTAAATTTCAAGGTTGTAGGTATTATAGTTTCGGAGATTTCGTGGTGAGTGAGTCAACCTACCATCCCCCGTTTTAACCCCAAAAGGGAGTTGATTTCTAAAGACACATTATTTGGACACCTTCTCATCATCTATAAGGCATACATTTTAAATTTCAAGTCTCTTACTTCAAAAACATGGGACTTTCACACAAATTTTCAACCCCCGTTTAACCCCTTTAAGTGTCGAATTTTGTAAAATCCGTTCTCAGCGGATGTCTACGCTCTATAAGGAGGCTTCCTGCCAAATTTCAAGTTTGTAGCTATTATAGTTTCGGAGATTTCGCGATGAGTGAGTCAGCCTACCATCCCCCGTTTTAACCCCAAAAGTGAGTTAATTTCTAAAGATACATTATTTGGACACCTTTTCACCATCTATAGAGCTTACATTTTAAATTTCAAGTCTCTTACTTCAAAAACATAGGACTTTCATACAAACTTCCAACCCCCGTTTTACCCCCTTAGGGGTCGAGTTTCGTAAAATCCGTTCTTAGCGGATGCCTACGTCTTATAAGAAACCTACCTGCCAAATTTCAAGTTTGTAGGTGTTATAGTTTCGGAGATTTCGTGATGAGTGAGTGACCTTTCGCTTTTATATATATTATTATAGATTTTACCAGTATAACTTTTAAATTAATATTTTTAATCAAAGTTTTGCTGCCAAAAAGTTATCCAAAATTAGATTTAAAGAAAGCAAGAAAAAAAATCTATCAAAGCGATGAAATAGTTCCAAATTGTCAATATTTAATAAAAGCAATCCCACGTTTTTAACCGACTTCCAAAAATGACAAGGTTCTCAATTCGATTGTATTTTTTTTAATATATATATGTGACTTCAGAACTTTTGACTGGGTAGACCGATTTCGACAATTTTTTTTTAATCTGAAGGTGGTTTGTGTCATTTTGTCCCATTTAAATTTATTTGAGATCTAACAACTACCTACTTTTTGAGTTATATCTAATAATGCGTTTTTACTTGACGCTTTTTTCGACGACCTACGTTATATTGTACCACATAACTTTTTAATGGATGTACCGATTTTAATAATTCTTTTTTTGTTAGAAAGGAGATATCCCTAGTTTGGTACCATGATAAGGAAAGAACGAAGGATTTAATTATGGAATATCAGAGAAATCGAGAGAAACTCTCGAAAATCCACATAACTTTTTACTGGGTGTACTGATTTTGATAATTTTTAATTTAATCGAAAGATAATATTTATCATGTGGTCACATTTAAATTTTATCGATATCTGATAACTACTTTTTGAGTAATCTTTGATAACGCGTAGTTACTTGACTATTATTTCGTCGATCTACGTTGTATTACTTGTCGATGTTATTGAAGTCGGCTTTTTTTCGTTTGCGAGCAAATACAATTATTTATTATATACAAAACCTTAACGACTCCCGCAATAGTCTTTTCTATTTAATGTGTCATTCGCATTAAATAGAAAACATTTACATGTGCAAAAATTATGTACTGTACACTTCAAAATATCAATACGGTAGTCCTTCGAAATTGTATGCAGCATCGTACATAACATGCAATCAGAGACATGCACAAAGAGAGAACGACTTATCCTTCAATTTCATATCATTTCATAAACGAAATGGGGGTGTCTGTTTTGTAAAATAACCACTTTTTACTAAATGCGTATGGATGTATACACGGTGCATATACTAAAATAACAGTTTATACGATTTTGGTTTTATATATTTTAGAAATTTATTTATTTTATAACCCTGTGAACTGAACAATAACTTTTTGTTAAATTCCAAGCGGATATATTCGCGGGCATAGCTAGTTATATATATATATATATATATATATATATATATATTATGTAGTAGATAGAAAATTGAAAATATTAATATTAATAAAATAATATAAAAATTATGAATATAAAAAATATATGAAAATATTAATAAAATCTTATAGTCAGTAAAAATGTTACAAATAATCTTCTTATTCTAATTATTATTCTTAATTTGATGGTTACGTATATTTTTAAAATAGCCACAAACATCAAAAGCGAAAAAATAGATTGGCATTGGAATTAATATCTAAAAACGTCGAATGAACGTTAAAAATATAAATTAAAAAATATTTTATATGTTTTTACACTCTAAACTTAAATTAAATATTCGTGTTAGATGTTATAATTCTTAACAAAGTCTATATGAGGCATGAGGTTATAATTTGTAAGAGTTGAACTGTCACGTAAACGTGAAAAGTCAAAGGAGTTTAAAAAAAAACATGAGAAAAAACATGAAATATATAGTAGCTAAAATTAAATTAGAGTTCATTTTGATTGATCAAAACTTTCTACATTTATACGTAGGTAGATCACAAAGATGAATCTTAAACACGCCAGTGACGTCAGTTACATTCCAACGCCGTCACGGCCAAGAGTCAGCAAACATCGACCACGATTTAAATTTGGCATATGTACACTAATGACCGACAGTTCGCTTGTAATTAGCAACATGAATATTATTCGCGCAACCGAATATGGAAACGGGAACGAATGATCTAAAATAAATCTGTAACATTTTCTGGTTCAGTTTGTTTATGACGAACGGTTCAATGACGAACGGTTCAATGTCCAACGATTGACGTTAATATCTTAAAAATATTGATTAACTATATTCTATTTTTTATTTATATTTTGATGCCTCCTACGTATAAATCCGGAACGTACTCTACAAATTAATCGTATTTATAATTAGTATATTAATATTTTCAATGGAATATATATTTATTGGTGTAATAAATTTAATATGAAAAAAACAATTTACTAAAATGCGTCGACTTTATGTAAGACACATCACGTATTAAGAAATTGTTTAAATTTGAGAATTTTACTTTTATGGTAATAAAATGATAATCTCAATCTCTGATAACGTGTGATGATTTAAGAATAAGCTCCCGAGGTAGGGACACATCAATCTTATAAAGTGTAACTTTCTTCCAGATCTACACTGTAATCTCGGACAAACTCGTCGGAATCTTGCTGAGGACGAGAAAACATCAATTAACTTTCTTCGAGGGCGAAGTTTTGTTTCAGGTAACTAATTATACGATAAAAAAAAAAGAAAAACAAGAAAATATTTGAACATTTTTATTATTTATTTTTATTGTATTATAATACTTCAATGTTTTGATGACAGCTTAATCTATAGATCTATGCATATAAATAATGGAGTGTCTGTTTGTAATATTAAAATAACCGCTTTTTACTAAGCGTTTTTTACTTTTTTTCTGTCTGTCTGTCTGTTTGTTCCGTCTAATCTGGACTGATTTTAATGGGATATTCACTGGTAGATAGCTGATGTAATAAGGAGTAACTTAAGCTACTTTTATTTTAGAAATTTATTTCTTTTATGACTCTGCGCTATTCCGTTCTGTTTCGTTCTGTTCCAATCTGTTCCGTTTTGTTCCGTTCTGTTCCTTTCTATTCCAATTTCGATGAGACTTTCACTGGTAAACAGCTGGTAAAATTAAGATACATTTATTTTAGAAATTTATTTATTTTATAACTCTGCGAACTGAACGATAACTTTTTTGTTTAATTCCACGCGGATGAAGTCGCGGGCGCAGCTAGTACGTACATAAATCCTTACACCATTAAATAATGTAATTATTTTACAGAAACGCGATGACGACGTGCCGGTCTTCTTAATGCAACCCATAGACGACATCAGAGAATACTGCAACAACAAAGCCTTACAAGCCAGACGATCAGTATCTCCAATGCCTACTTAAGCTTTAAGTAACCGTTACAAGTAGATCTGCTCACCAACCCGTGGAGTGAAATTCTTTTTAAATCTCTAAACGTTAAATGAACCACATATAATCGATAATTGCATAGCATTTTACGTACATATGAGAGAATGTTTCAATGACATTAGGTTTAAAGTTATCCAAAGAAATTGATATACGAGTAAACTTTAAGTTGGCTAATAAATAATACTTATAATAGAGG
This sequence comes from Melitaea cinxia, assembly GCF_905220565.1. Classification (NCBI taxonomy): domain Eukaryota; kingdom Metazoa; phylum Arthropoda; class Insecta; order Lepidoptera; family Nymphalidae; genus Melitaea; species Melitaea cinxia. The sequence continues at coordinate 11,573,884 of NC_059406.1, forward strand.
ATATATAGAAAGTAGCCAATATTCGTAAAAATATAGTTCAGGGACAAAAGATCCGGGGCGTAACATAGAAAATATTAGGGTACAAGAATCAACCCTTTAACCATATGCAAGAACGACCTTACAGAAGACCACAGCTAAATAATACTTAACTGAGGTAGGGCACAGCAGGAAATTCCTGCTCAAAATATGGAGCAGCCCGACTAGGGTTGTACCTCGACCTTACAGAAGACCACAGCTAAATAATACTGTTTTCAAGCAGTATTGTGTTCCTGTTTGTGAGTAAGGTGACCAGAGCTCCTGGGAGGGATTGGGGATTGGGTCAGCAACGCACTTTCGATGCTTCTGGTATTGCAGGCGTCTATAAGCTACGGTAATCTCTTACCATCAGGTGAGCCGTACACTTTTTTGCCGACCTAGTGAAATAAAAAAAAAAGAATTCTTATAAGACATTTATTATCAAAACATAGCTACAGTTTGATCATTTAAGGGTTATTAGTTCATTTTTAAAACACACAAAGTTTTTTTTCAGTTTTGATTATTATGTCATAATACAAAGTCGAGAAGACTCAAAAATTTTGATAAGAAACCCATTTCAATCCGCTTAAGTCACTGTACAAGTCAGTAGTAATGTAAATATATAATACTCGTATATTATACTCTAAAAAAAACAACTGTCACATTGCTAACTATGGTCCACTGAATATGAAACCCCGATATAAGCTACAAAGTTCTGAATGAAGGATATTGAACCTTATTTCTTGTGTAGTAATAATAAATCTACAAACAAAGGGAAATAAAAATAATTTCAGAGCGACATTTTTTCACGAGATGTGACCTGAGGAGTTTGAGTTCATGACATTTGTTTAACTACCTAAAACTGTAACTAAGCTTGAATTTTTAAGAAAATGTTTGAAACAGAATTGTTTTGAATATTTTTTCACCGTTTCAATTTCGTTGTAACACAAAGAAACTGTTTCTAAAGTATAAAGATTAAACAAAAAAAGTTTTGTAAATGAATATCCTTTTTAACAAGAAACTTCCCACGTACATATTATTTTTATTTCATTTTTACCCGTTTTAAATCAAATATAAAAATCTAAATTATGTTGTTTGTAGCAAAATCTAAGTAAAATGAAAACAAATCGAGTAGTCTAGCTTATTTCTTATAAATTAGACTTCGAGGCCTCTATAATATCATACTTATGTAACTAACCTAACTAAAACAATAAAAATATTATATTTTTTGAGATACTTGAGTAACGAAAAATACTGTGCCAAGTAAAGTAAAACATGTGATGAAAATGATCACTCTATTTTTAAAAGACTTTATATAATTTTAAAAATTAATATACTCTAATAATAACCTAAGCCAAGAGACTATAAAATTTTCATGTCTCTATTATTTAACCAAATAAAAAGATTAGATAGCATTAATTCTAAATCTTATTGTCTAATAACGATTTAGCAAATATTAATATTTATTATTCTAAAGGCACGCATCTCCCTTATCTCTATTTTATAAAATTAATGCACTTTAAAAACTGAATATTTATTCAATAAATATTTTATTTAATATAATTTTTAGATAATTTGTCATCATATGAATGAGATGTATGAGTAACGGAAATCGTTTTGACACAGTTACTTAATTATTGTTAGGGGATGAAACGTGTCTTCTATTACAACATAATTTTGTTGATTTGACAATATACATTAAATAGTGCACCACTTATAATTTAAGTAAGTCAATGTTTATGGCTATGCTAGGTATTAAAATACCTGTATACCTGCATAAGGCTCGTGCCATCCCGGACTACTTAATTTTTTGACCACAAAATAGTTCGTAAATTGTGTTATACTTTCATACATTACTATGCTATGATAGTTTTAAATATCGCCTACAATGTTTAAAACAGTATAAGCATATACCTAATGTGTGCATATGGTATCGATCAATTAATCTAACTTCAATATTTTGTAAACATCTTTCACAAGTAAAAATCATAACCAAGCTTAAGCCACCATTAAGGTTAGCTCATGCAAGCAAATATTTAATTTGATTAAACTGGCGTTTAATATAATTATTAGTTAATATATGTTGTCGATATCAACAAATCAGTTATTATCGACATTTTTTCGTCGACAAAGCAAAATTCCGAAAATAAATTTCGGTTTAATGTTATATGTGTTAATGTGTAAAATGGAGATAGAAAATGTTTTACCTAGAAAGGACGATTACTAGTTATAAATAGAATAATAACAATGTAAAGAAGGGACCTACTGTAGTGCTTGTTACGTACTAAGTACAATAATAATGCTCGTCTGTTTTTTATTTTAAAAGTGTTTTGTGATAACAGCTGTAATCTACAGTAACCGTAACTTTTAACAGAACTTCAAAAAACGAGTATAATTTTTGCAACTTACTATCATTGTCGTTTAGTGTAAGGATGTGTAACTATAATAATTATTTCTAGTCATTATCAGTATATTTAGTGTGAATAAGTATGTAATATTTTCGCACATAACAAGATTATCTTAAACCGTTCTAATTTTTTTAAAGAAAAATGTTAAGAAACAATTGTTTATTATGTTGACATATATTAAATTATATTACATTAAAATTAAAATTGTCAAATTAATATACTGCGACATTATACCCATTTTTCTTAGTTATTGTAAAAATGGTCATAAATCTATTTATAAACCAGTAATGTCAAACTGTTTTAAATTCTGACAAAAAAGTGCCACGAAAAACGTCGAAATAATTTTCACGAACTTCTGTCGTGAAAACATCGTTGTGACAACGTTCACGTTACTTCTGAAAGCTTTTAGCTTTAAAAGATAAACTGTCTTGTGACAAGTTTAGCATTATCGTAGGCTCAATATGGTTATACAATCTCCTTTTTTACTATACGTAACAATAACAAGATATCGCTATCGGCGACAGTTTTACCTTCCGTACATTACAAGTCGTTAATGGTTTTTGATAGTTTGTGGTAATTGAATTACTAAGGACGATTTCAGTTCTCGTTTCTCGTTAAAAATTTCATAATAGATTAATTTATCCACGATAAAACTTTCGACGACAATTATAGTATTGTTAATTAATCGTCAATGTCGGTAACGCTTGTTTCACAAAAGTGAAAATCCAATTGTCATCAACGTGTGGTACGAAATATGTTTCTTATGAACTAATTTTAAAATATTCTTGTACGTAGGTTAATATTAACGTGTATAAAGTTGTAACATGTAATGTTTTAAGAGGTTAAACAATAAATATTTTTATAATAAAGATAAATGGCATTTTTATTTGTAATGAATAAAAATCTTGCTTTAAAATAAAAACTTAAAATTCCGACTTTCACGCTACAAATATTACTTTCTAACTGATCATGTTTTTTAATTTATTAAATATATGACATTTATTGAATAATTTAACATCAATTAAATGTACTAAGTAGATGATATTACGTAGAAGGTATTTAACTGAGGGAGGGCACAGCAGGAAATTTTCTGCTCAAAATATGGAGCAGCCCGACTGGGGTAGTACCGACTCCATCAATCATATACATCAATAGTCAAATCATCATATAGTCAATCATCAAAACATAAAAAGTTACTACTTAAAGTTACTACATTTACTAATGATGAATAATGAACACTAAGATACACAAAAATGCTGCAAAACATTACTACGACATAAAATTATACAGACATATAATTATGTAATATGTACACACACTTTCATAATTAATACCTTAGGACAGGCTGCAGCTGTTGCCGAGTTTAATCCTCACTCAAAACAAAGGTTCGTATAAGATATAAAGGTCTTTGTCATGGTCAGAACGTTTGTATTTGAGTTGGTCTGATGCACAGACAAAAAATTCCATCCTATTTGGCCTTCCGTTAACGTTAAGCATAAATTGTATATTTGGTTCTTAATAAGTGTGATATTCAATCTTTCACTGGAGGTTTAAATCTGCGTACATCCTTCTTTTCAAATATACGTCATGAAATTAACTGAAGATGATTATTTATTTTTGTCACAAACGACTTTGTGAAATGAAACAAGTATCGAAATATCATACATATTTTTTGTACTCGTTAATAACATAACGAAGGCGTATAAAACTCATTCATTGACATTTGAATGCTCACATCTCTACTATTTTTAACCCACTTCTAAGAAGGAAAAGGTTCTTAATTCGACTTCAGAACTTTTTATTGGGTGAACCGATTTCAATGATTCCTTTTCAATTAAAAGGTGGTAGTTATCATGTGGTTCCTTTTTAAATTTGATCGGGATCTAACTACTATCTTTTTTTACTAATATTAATCTTTCATAACGCGTAATTACTTTACTATTTCTTCGTCTACCACCATTGTATAGCTTGCGGGTGTATTTGAAGTCGCGGTTTTTTCGTTTGCAAGCAAACACAATAAGTAAGACACATTTACTTCGTTATATAATAATAGTTTTCTTACAATCATTTGCAAATATTTTGTGAGACAAAGCAATAAGGCAAAGTACCTACGTAAAACTAAAACGAATGATGTTTGTCAATTTTTTTAATTGAAAATTGATGAAATAGATCAAGTCCTATACTATAATACTTTTATAACTATAATTTAAGTCACGATTACGTCAGAATATTATTACGACAACAAGCAAACACTCTGATTAACACCTTTATACTTACTTTTAATGTCTTATGAATTAGGTATGACATTTATAAAAAGCCGCTGGCAAGACATTATTAGTATTGCATACGACGTTGTTACGTAAATATGTCTTATCTTTTCATTTCAATTACAGTTCTAATAATATTACTGTGTGCCTAAAGGGATTAAAAAAACCCTAATATTAAAATAGAAAGATTTTTCTTTGCAGCATTATAGGTGGCGAAATAAATTTATGGAAATTAATTTAAAAATTGTGTTTTCTTCGCTCTCTCGTGAAATCATAAATATTCAACTCTGCAAACATTGGATACACATATTATATACATAAATACTTTCATTTAACAGTTCTTTCATCTTAGTAAAATTTTCTATGAGACAATTTGCAAAAACTATTTAAAAAGGCAGAAAAAAATTGCTTATTTACTTTTATTTATTATTTGGAATGCCAAAAAGGTTCCTAGACTTTGATAAGTCAAATATGTTTGTTTGGTACCAAATGAAAATAAACTACAACCTTAAAGTTGCTAACTGAAATAGAATTACTAATTATAACATTAACCAAAGAAAAACTCGTTGGGTAAATTTTGAGTATTAGATTAGTTTTAGGTGTTTTAATTCTACTTACTACTACTCAGTTTTATGTTGAATTATTATAAAATACATAAAGTTGTGTTCGTGTGGTGAAGAAGATTTTTATGGAATTATATTTACAGATATATATAAATTATGATTTTTTAAGATTTTTAATACAATTAATATATATATATATATATATAATTAATATATATATGTTATAAATTTAGAATAATTTTCGTGATGATTTTTTAAGATGTATAAAGTACCATTTTTCATTTTTTCAAGCCGTGAATTTGTTGAGATTGACTAAACAATGTAAATGTAAATGAAATTTACTTCAATAATATTTTCAAAAATATTTTTGAGTAATGTAAAAGTTTACTTCAGACTTCGTCAGACTTGTTTGCTGTGTACCAACTTTAGTTAAATAAATTTTAAGACTATTATATAAACTTCTTCACGCGAAGCGTTCAACTGAAAGGTCAATGTTGTTTTAATTTATTGTTGGCATTAAAATTGTGAGCAATTCACTAACTACGTCTTAATGTATTAAACTTCATTTATGTTTTGCAGTCATATATTACCTTTGACGCTATTTACTGATAGCACTTAATGAGAAAATCTACAATCAAAATTTCTAACAAATTCGTATCTAATTCTTTAAGCCTAGGTATTATATTTACAAATTTCCAGAACACGCACGCTTTACAGAAGTTCATAGCATATATGCATACCAGCTGACCTGGCGAACTTCGTATCACCTTATTTTTTTCTGAAATATAATAATAACATAATATATCAAAATAAAGTATAGCCTATCTTTTAAGTTGGATCAAACTGCACACGGTGTGCAAATTTGACTAAAATCGGTTAAGTAGTTTAGGAGTCCATTGAGGACAAACATTGTGACACGAGATTTATATATATTAAGATGTTCATAGCACTAGAAGTCAAAACAATTTTTTTTGAACTTTTTATATACTCGTGTGTTTCACAATAAAGAAAAATCTAATGTCTTTCTCTAGGACTATCACGAAGCGTAAGTAAGTGATCACAGCAATGGTCAACCTACTTAGCACTTTCTGTTTGTATAATGTTTATCCAGATTTCTGATACAGGTGTAAACCCTAGTGGCAGTCCTTGAGTGTGATGCGTATAATATCATTATACTTTATCACTTTTTTTTTATCACTATTGTGAATATCCTAATATGTCAAACGTAAGCAGTGCAGAAAGCATTAAAATCAACACTGGTAAAACATCCTAGCTATTTGTAGTGTTACTACACTATATATATAGATAATAATAAATATTTGTGTTTAGTTTGGTAAAACGAAATTTATCACAACATCACGTCAAGTTTCTATTCATCATTAGATTATATTTATTACTTTAAAGCTTAAACCTACCCCACATAATTAAATGTAACGTTTGATAAATTATTTCCCAAAAAGGCGTAAATACGTGTCTGTGAAAACCGATATTGGAAACTGGAACTGATTCAACTACTGTAGTAGATGCGAAACAATTTAATTTGGTTTCAAAGGTATTTTTACCTGTGTAGTGAGCAGGTTGATTGAGATATGTTTTTTTTTTATATAACTAGATCGGCAAACAAGCGTACGGTTCAGCTACGGTAAGCGATTACCGTAGCTTATAGACATCTGCAACACCAGAATCATCGCAAGTGCCTTGCCGACCCCATCCCCAGTTCCCCAAAGGCTCTGGTCACCTTACTCACCAACAGGAACTAGCTGTGATCAGGATTTAGCTGTGATCTTCTGTAAGGTCGAGGTACTACCCCAGTCGGGCTGCTCCATATTTTAGAAGGACCTGCTGTACCCTACCTCAGTTAATGTATTAGTAAGTGCATTGTTTTCGTTTTAGTTTACATATACAGTGCAAAATATATATAATGCAAAATTTTGATCTATGAACTTGAATATTTTTAACACACATGGGCTCGATGGAGACTTTTGGCACTTTACTTCTCCTGATGTATCCAGAGGCTCTAGCAAAATTCATCTATGTCGGAGTTTTTGTTATTTGATCACTACTTCCGTATCTAATTTGCAGTTGCGTACAAACTTGACGTGTAATGAAATAACGTTAGTCGCGTTAGCTAGATATCTTATACTATTACTATTGCACTATACTGAACCCCATAAATTTATAACTTAGTTTTAAATCTTGCAACGGTTTTGACAGAGTTTCAACTTAGAAGCAGTAGAGTATTTTTACCAAGCTTGTCTAATGAAACTTTAACATATATTAAGCAAATATAGCAGCAGCGTCTTCGGTGCGACAAAGCCAGTACTGCGGTCACCAACCCGCCTGCCCAGCGTGGTGACTATGGGCAACACACATGAATTCACGCTATTTTTGGCGTAAACTTGTGGAAGCCTATGTCCAGCAGTGGACTGTATAGGCTGTAATGTAAGCAAATATAATATTCGAACATCGTAATAATCTGATCTTATCTAAATATCTGATGAAGAAATTGACTTAAACAAGGAAACAACGAATTGCCTTGAGTTTTGGTTCATTTGATTAGTGGCAAGACGCACAAAATATAGTGACGAGTATTTGATATACAACGTGTTATTAAACGGGCGTCCTTCTATTAAACTGCGATATCAAAATCGATATTGTAACCTAAATATAATAATTAATAAATAAATTTCTTATAACATTTTATGTTACTTAGGTTATAGGTACAACGTACGTTTTTCTTTAACGTTATCTGTACTTATACTGCTATGGCCCTAAGCGAAAGGACACCAGCTTAATAATATGTTGTATAAGGAAGGAAGCTACAGTAGAATTTTTCTACGGTTGCGGGTTTGAAACCGATTTTAGTATTTATATTACATTTGGTTTTGGAGAATCTTATATATATATATATGATGACGATTTAAACAGGGAAAATGCAAATAAAATAAACATGTACATACATGTTTCGTCATTTCCGGAAATAATGTATTCTTTCTGCAGAAAAAATAAAAAAAAAATTATACGAATCAAAAGTAAAGTAAAAAAGAAAGGTTGGGAATTAGAAGTCACTTAAAATCGTTTAGAAAAATGTAGCCGCTTTTACAAAGAAAGTTTAAAAGTATTGTCTGAAACATTTTTAAGTACTAACTTTGAAAGGGATTTTCTACTGTTTAAAAATATTTCTTTTATAATACTTCTAAGCTGCTTCTAAAATATATACAACAATAAAAAACACTAACATTATGTAGACTAATAAAAGTAAATATACAAAATACTTACACTATGACTAGCTCGTTGGCGCAGTTTGTAGTGCCCTGCTTTCTGTTCCGCGGGTTGCGGGTTTGATTTCCCGCTTTAGTCTGGGTGTAACATTTGTATTTATATATGTATCATTTCTATGTATATTTATAAAAAAAAAATAGTTATAACAGTCGATTGCTACCTGTAACACAAGCATTAAGTTGCTTACCATAGGAACAGACGACCTCGTGTGTATGTTATAAGATATTTAGTCATTTAGTTATTTAACTTATTGACGTACTAAAAAGAAAGCAAGGTAAAGTAGTATTAACTACGCGAATTAAATTTTCTGACACATGTACTTATTGCATACTATTGATCGAATTGCAATCATACATGCCGGTTCTCATACAGATTGGAAATTGTGTTTGCTCGCAAACGAAAAAAAACCGACTTCAATTACATCGACGAGTAATACAACGTAGATCGACGAAAAAATAGTCAAGTAACTACGCGTTATCAAAGATTACTCAAAAAGTAGTTATCAGATCTCAATAAAATTTATATGTGACCACATGACAAACATCAGCTTTCGATTAAATTAAAAATTATTAAAATCGGTACACCCAGTAAAAAGTTATTGCGGATTTTCATGAATTTCCCTCGATTTCACTGGGATCCCATCATCAGATCCTGGTTTCCTTATCATGGTACTAACTAGGGATATCTTTTTTCCAACAAAAAAAGAATTATCAAAATCGGTACATCCAGTAAAAAGTTATGTCGTATAATACAACGTCGGTCGACGAAAAAAGCTTCAAGTAAAAACGCATAATTAGATATAACTCGAAAAGTTATGGTTAGATCTCAAATAAATTTAAATGGGACCAATTGAAACACACCACCTTTCGATTTAAAAAAAAATGTCGAAATCGGTCCACACGGTCAAAAGTTCTAAGGTAACATACATTAAAAAAAAATACAGTCGAATTGAGAACCTCCTCCTTTTTTGGAAGTCGGTTAATGAGAAATTGTGTATAGGGGCGAGTTAAACAAGAAACAGTATGGAAAACCTAAACAAGAAAGAAAAGATTAGTTTAATAAGATGAAGATAACGAACTAACTGGAATCAATTTCGCAATAAGCTTATAAAAAATCTTTTTTCCGTCATACATATATTTGTTGGTTATTTCTTGACTATACTTGTATGTAAATTGTTTGTGTAAGAATTTTTATAATTAAAGAATGTTACTTCAGTACTCTTTGTATACATTTATCTGACTGATTCACTCATTCATTGGCCTTAGTCCGTCTCTTGCAGACGATTTAGAGAAGTGTCCTCTCCACAGACAGACACACTAGGGCTCTCACCTAGGACACTCTCACCTAGGACACTCTCACCTAGGACACTCTCACCTAGGACACTCTTCAGGAACACGCAGAGTTTCCCAAGCTCTGCGCCACCCTCTCGACCTCACTGGCTAGGCCCACAGGAACGACGAGTCGATACGTGTGGAGCCAGTTCGGCTGCAGGAGTCTTTCGCATTTTATTGCTATGCCACGAATGACCGACGGAGACTTGATTCCGGGTTTCAACTGAAGTTTTCCTTCTCCAGAACTCTCATCATTTTGAACCAAGTTTATCCCTCGGTCGCCTTTTACGACCCCCACGGGAAGAAAGAGGGAGGTACTATTCTACTCGGCCGACACCACACGACAAATCTGACTGATAATATAGCATTAAAAAGGCACGAGTTTTCAATAGTAAAAATATCAGAATAATATAGATGTTGTAGGTCCCAATATACTATGTGTTCTGTAGATTTATTGTAATGGTCTTTAGCATATATATAACAACATCGATTTGCCATCCTTAGAAATTGTGGTTCGCTACGATCGTGTTGAGATTGCTTTGCCAAATTCTATTTGTGCACGTGTATCTAAGCTTAGGTCTTATAACCAGAGACGTGTTCTATACGAATTCTGAACTAAATTAGAGTTATATTGAATACAAGGAAGCGATATATTTGGCGACTATATGCATAAATCCCTGAAATATATGTACACGCATAACTTCCAAACGAATGTTATACTAACGTTGTTCTTAGGACAAAGCTGGTGTATATTTTAACAATATTTTTTTATCATAAGATGTATGTTCTTTGCAATTTCGTTATTATTTTTCTCATAAATAAATAAAAAATCCATTTTTTTAATCTAAATCTAATCTCTAATCTAATCTAAAATCATTAGTCTAAAAATTAAGTTTCACTTTTCTAATTACAAAAAATTATTTTCAACCCCTTTTTTACTTATTTAACCCGGTCCTGTCACAAAATCCATTCTTAGCTGACTTTTACTAACTATAAACTACTACTGAGTCATTTTCAAGTTTGTAGCATAAAAGAATTAGGTTCGTTTATAAAATCTTTGGGGTACCCTTAACCTCCTTAATGCAGCTTTGTCGCAAGTTTCATTCTAGAGGCATCTACAATAAACCCCTTTAATTTGGCCCTACACATGGCTCTGCGAAATTTCAAGCTTGAAGTACAAAATTGTAGGACTTTTGTACAAACTTGCTCGAGCCCGTATATCATCTTAATCTGGTTCCGTACACAAAATTCATTCTTAGCAGACGTTTTCTAATTATAAACCACCACTGTGATAATTTTCAAGTTTCGAGCACAAAATATGTAGAATTAAATAAAAACTATTGAGCCCTTAGACTTTTTTAGCCCTGTCACAAAATCCGTTGTTAGAGGACGCCTACTAACAATTTACTACCTCTCAGTTAAATTATATGTTCACAGCACGCAAAATGAAGAACTTTTGTTAAAACTTGTTTGAGCCCTTAGACCTTTCGATGTGGCCCTACTCACGAAATCTATTCTTATTGGACGTCCACCAACTATTATCTTTCTGACAAATTTCAAGCTTATTGCAAAAAAAAATGAAGGACTTTCATACAAACTTGTGAGAGCCCTTAAACCCCTTTAATTTAGCACCTACCTACCTACTACCTTCCTACCAAACTTCATCTTTATGGGTCCAACAGTTTTTGAAATTTCGCATTGACTCAACGATTTTATATCTTTTTATATATAAAATTCTTGTATCACAATGTTAGTTACAATATTCCTCCGAAACGGCTGGACCGATTTTTATGAAATATTGTGTGCATATCGGGTAGGTCTCAGAATCAGCCAACATCTATTTTTCACAGCCCTAGCTTATAAGGGGGGGATAAAGGGGGTTAATAACATATATAGCAAAACAACGTTTGCGGAGTCAGCTTGTAACTTTATATGTATAGAAAATTTCCTGTGACAATACAACCTGGTACAATGAAACAGTTATATAAAAATATCATTTATTCCAAACACCAATCGAGCAATCAATATCATAAAATATACATTACATTTATTTTAAGTAATATATAGAAACAGACGGAAATATAATAAGACTTTAAAGATTAACATAAAAAAAATTAACATACTGTGAATGTTAAATACATAATAAACAGGAGATAAACAGGTGTGAGTGGCAAACAATTGAAGCGAAGTAAAACAGAAAACTATTGTTATTAAAAAAAAATAGAAAAAAACAGAATAATTATAAATATATTGATGTATATATGTATAAAAATTTATAACTCAATTCTAAAATAAAGGTTAGGTGCACCGCTTCAACTAGGGGTAGTAGTAGTAGTATGTTACAAATTTTATCCATTACACACTTCACTTATCAAACAGGTCTATCTTAGACTGCAAATTAAACACTTCACAGACTTTCTCAGGATTTAGATCCATTTGGTTCTCATTCCAACTCCGCGCTGGGTCTGAATTGACGCTCGGAACAATAAGCGAACTCTCTTGAAAAGCTACGGTGTGATGACGTCGATATTTTGAATAATTCTGAAAATAAAAAAATATTAAATACAGATAAAAATCTAAAAATCTTAATATTTTTTGATTTTGAAAATTTACTATCGTTTTTTGGAGTTTACTTCTTTATAAACGATTTAAGGCCCGTGGTGTTAAAATATAGGGTGTGACGCTGACGCTTAGCGATGCTGACGCTTAAAGTCCTTACCTAAGCTTTCAGTTATATTTGTTTGACGTAAACATAATAGTAGACCAGGACTTACTATACGACTCTAGTTACGATACGAAAAGCAAGCGTCAATTTATGTTTCATATAATAGTCATATAATATTTACGTTTTAATTTTCGCATTTTATTGTTTTAATTATTTATAATTTAATACAATTGATAGATTATTTTATTTACTTAATATTTCGATAATCGTTGGTAATGTCTTATACTCTAGTCGCATATCGGAGCTGACACAGTGACTTGTAGCATGTAGTTTATAGTCAATATTTTTCCATAAATAAGCTTCCTATTCATTAAAGCACATTATCATATAACATGAATTCTAAGTAGCCAGTAATCCCATAACTATGAACGTCACCAGTGATACTGATCTCTTATATTTTAATCTAAAAGTTTAGTGATCACAAAAAAATCAATTTAAATCATCATCATCATCATTACAACCTATACAGTCCACTGCTGGACATAGGCCTCCACAAGTTTACGCCAAAAATAACGTGAACTCATGTGTTTTGCCCATAGTCACCACGCTGGGCAAGCGGGTTGGTGACCGCAGTACTGGCTTTGTCGCACCAAAGACGCTGCTGCCCGTCTTCGGCCTGTGTATTTCAAAGCCAGCAGTTGGATGGTTATCCCGCCATCGGTCGGCTTCTTAAGTTCCAAGATGGTTGTGGAACCTTGTTATCCCTTAGTCGCCTCTTACGACACCCACGGGAAGAGAGGGGGTGGCTAAATTCTTTAGTGCCGTAGCCACACAGCACAATTTAAATAAATATAACAAACTAAGATCAGATTAAAGCGAGACTGATTTTAACAAACTTAAATTAAACAACAACAAACAAGACAAAATAACGAAAATAGAGGCTTAAAATACTGAGTAAGAGAACTAATAAAAAGGTTACACACATTAAATATAATAAAAGCAATTTTAATTAATAATTATTATTTACTTATTTATCAGATCTATATCATAGATATCAGATATTTATATATATAAAATCGTGTATGTTAGCGATAAACTCCAAAACTACTGAACTAACTGTTATCAAATTTTGTAAGCATCTGTAATTAGGTCCAACTTGGGAGATAGGGTAGTTTTTATCTCAATTAGCGCTGCTATCGCTATGTAAGTAATCAAATTTGGTAGCGGTTTTCCGGGCAAAACAACGTCTGATGGCTAGTATATTATAATTCTATGTAAATTCTTAGTCATCGTGTGAAATAAAATTTCAAAACGTATTATAACTCTTTATTGAATTTTCAATGAAAACCCAAACGACTTTTTTTCTAAGAATAGAGTAAACAGATAAATAATCAAATATCAGAGCCATTAGCACGTTACAGGAAAAAAAAGCTTTATTTGAATGACGAGATGTCGTTAACATATATCAGATAGGATATTGTGTTTGTATCAAATTGTATTGGAGATTCTAGCTGTTAATTTGGACATTATAGTAGGGATTCCGAATTAGAGACGATCTTCACGCATCTGCTTAATGGATGAAAATTATTATTTTAATACATTTTTAATAATCAATTTTGAATTATGTAGCCTCGCCAGGAATGTTTAGGCAATCCTTTCCCGATTTTTTCCTAATATATTAAAATCAATATAAAATAATTTTCACCCATTAAGCAGATCGTTGAATATCATGTCTAGTTATAGACTATTCGGATTTTGAGCAAGTTAAAACAGAAGTGTCAAAAATTTATCCTCAGCTTTTTAATAAAAACTGTCTATAATAATATATCTGCGTTAATAGAGTTATTCTGTAACAGGCAAATGCAGAATCGCAACGCTACAGATGTAAAACTATCAAATATCCCATTATACGAGGTTTTGGTACAACTAAAATTTATTAAATTAATTATAATTTTAAATTTATATAATTTTTTAATTAAATTAAATTAAGAAGCATTATTTCGCATTGATTCGAGCGTCTTGTTTTCTTTACACGTCGTTTGAATTAGGTATTAGCATCGTTTTTGACTTTTTGCATTGCCTAGGTAAAAGCGTTACAGCTGTACGTTACGGCGATAGCTTTAAATATGTTCTAAGCGTTTACAAACGTGTTACAAATGTGATTTATTCCCTTACTTATGACGAGTAATTTACAATTTAAAAAAAAAAGCGTTTGAAGTATTTAATAACTTACAAAAGTTTTTCAATTAAAGTTAAATTTTAATAATTGTGATCGGATTCATTTCCGTTTAGGGTATAATAATTGTGATTGTTAAATTGAAAGAAAGGAAGCAAAGAAAGTTTATATTGTAATGCTTAAACGTGATTCTTTTACAACTCTTAAGTCTAAAAGGTTCTATTTTTTCGTTTTAATCAGGACATTTGAAGTTTTTGTGTTGTATTTTTAAACAGAAATGGTATATATTTAACTGGAATATAACATTTATTTCTATTTATTACAGTTGTATAATAATATTAAAATATGGTGTTAGTGGCTAATATTTTCTTGTAATATATTTATTCATCATTGTTCATAGTCATCATAGTCATAGTCATTAGAAATGTACTTCCTATGTTTCGTTTGTGGCTATTATGAAGAAGAGAAATAAGTATGTCGAAAATAAAAATAACTCTGTCGTCTTCGTTTTATTGAAATTTATTAGTAACTAATAATGTTTAGTAGTGTCCAACATTTTTAGTAGGTATACTAAGACAGAATTTATTAGTTATATTTATTAAAAATGTATATCCTATGTCCTTCATATTCATTTATTTGTAAATTTATAACGAATGGTTCAATAATTTAAATAATAAAAATGTAACAGCTACCCTTCCATTCACCCTCACAAACTTATGCATTTACAATAAGTGCAACAAAAAATTGTATTGTTTTAACTTTTATTTGTAGTTTACATAGTTTTCATTGTTATATAACATATACACTTTTTTTTCGCTCGGGCTAAAAGTAAAAGTTGAAGTTAAATAAATGAAAAGTCAAACCAAACAAAGAAATGCAAGCAGTATTAATGCCTCCTTTTTTAAACTCTTGTTTAAGTCTGTTATACTATAAAAAATTAAGTAAATATGTAAAATAACTAAATGGACCTGTGAAATAATGTTTCTTAATTTTCTAATACAAAAAAAAAAATTATATATGAACTTACATTGTTCGGACGAGCTGTAGTTTCCTTAGTAATCTTGCTGCCATATTTATCTATAGTTGAAATACCTGCATTTGAAATTTATAAATTACTAATGTTTAATATATATATGAAATAATAAGTATTATAATTAAATATTAATGACCTTATATTCATCGGTATATTCGTATTAAATCAAAATTTTAAAACGCTACTATAAAGTTAAATCTTCAGTGATAAAGTACGTATATTCAACTGTTTCATTTATTAACATATAAATGACGCCACATATAGAAAATATAATATAATTGTGTTTGCTGGCAAACGCAAAAAACCGACTTCAATTACATCGACAAGTAATACAACGTAGGTAGATGAAAAAATAATCAGTAAATACCTACGCATTATAAAAAATTACTCCAAAAGTTTTAATCAAATCTTAATGAAATTTAAATGTGACCACATGAAAAACATCGGCTTTCGATTAAATTAAAAATAATCAAAATCAGTACATCCCGTAAAAAGTTACGCGGATTTTCGAGGGTTTCCCTCGATTTCTCTGGGATCCCATCATCAGATCCTAGTTTCCTTGTCATGGTAACACACTTGGAATAACACCTTTGCAACAAAAAAAGAATTATCAAAATCGGTTCATAAAAGACGGAGTTATCCCCGAACATACATAAAAAAATATATGTACGGTCGAATTGACTCCTTTTTTGAAGTTAGTTAAAAATCTAATATTTTATGTAAAATTCACCAATATTGTGTATCTAAGTTATGTTATAACTAAATAATGTCAATCACCGTTAATTATTGAGTATATATTAATTTTAGATTGTATAATACTTAAACCCTTTGGGTATAGTCACTAGTACACGTGTAAGACTAATTACATGGGTCACCGATTGTAAAGTAATATCTAGGGCTACGAAGATACCCTCGTAAAACATTATTTAAATTTTCCATATATCGTATTTTTTTTAAATATCTATTTTAACTTTTTAATTTGACACGTTTAGTAAATTTAATAATGCGCGACCATCTTTTTTGTAAGCGGTTGCCGTAGCCTATAAATGCGCCAAACATCAGAACAACATTGCAAGTGTATTGCCACCTTACTCACAATAAAGCACTACTTGAGACCAATGTTATTTGACTGTGTTCTTTTATATGGTTGTGGTACTTTCCCAGTCAGGCTGCTCCAGATTTTGAACAGGATATATTCTGATGTGCCCTACTTCGATAACACACGCCTTATACAAAACTGTATAGTCTGAAAAGCTCGAGGACCTCTTTTTCTCGAAATTTCGTTAACTTGAAAAGACACTTCCTTAACTAATAGTTGAGAATTCTTGCTTTCTAATAAATTCAAAAATAGCAAAAAATACATACGATTAGTCTGACAGGAATTGCCATGTACTCGAAACAGCTTTCCTAATTTCTGATGGATGGTGTTCGCGTCCAGTGTATAAGAGCCATAAACCAGGGGATCCATGCAGGAGTTTGAGACTGCCATGATGAAGAACAGATCCTGGAGTTTAGCTGACACGTCTTTGGCAGACTGTCTATCGAACATGTACCTATGAAGAAAAAAATATTAAGTTATAACAATATAAAATAAGTGGAATTTGTACTAGAACTGTTTTATATTACGAATGTGCGCGACTCCTTTAAAAATATAGGATGATCAAAGTTTTGTATATCAGCGTTGGTCGAAGTATATTGGAATAAGCTTATAGTATGTATACCCTTTGTACAACTCTTTCATCGACAGAATTTAATCGCTAGAAAAAAATTTATAAGGTTTACGACCAGACCAGAAAAATATTTACTACACAAATACAATATCTGCCCCAAGCCGGAATCTAACCCTCGACCACTGACTTTAAAGTGACTTTACACATCACTGAACTTTAACTGTTGTTAATTATATCTTTACCAACCAGCCGACCTGATTTTATAAATATTTCTTCTTTGCAAAGACTGGTGCTTAAGGAGGTTATAGAAAAGCAATAAACGTAAACGCAGAAAAATCAGGCAGATCGATTAATATGTAATAAATTACAATAATGTATATAGAAAAAAGTAACTCAAATAACTCATCGTCTTTCACTCACCTGCCTGAGTTACTCTTAGTCATTTACATTCAATAATCACTGGCACAACTGAAAGCCCTTAAACCAATCAATCAATCTATAACCAATAAGTCAACATATAAATATACTTTTACAAAGTATATTAACGTTTTGAACGTTAACAGAGAAAATATGTTCTTTTTTATATCTTATTGGTAAATTGAAGGTTTACAAGGAGGTCATGATTAAATAAAGTATTATATAACAATACTCATGTGTATTGATCATAGTCACCGCACTGGGCAGGCGGGTTGGTGACCGCAGGGCTGGCTTTGTCGCACCAAAGACGCTGCTGCCCGTCTTGGGCCTGTGTATTTCAAAGACAGCAGTTGGATGGTTATCCCGCCATCGGTCGGCTTTCCATGGTGGTACTGTCTTATCTCTTAGACGCCTCTTACAACACCCACGGGAAAAGAGGGGGTGGCTATATTTTTTATTGTTTTCGGTGCGAACTTGTGTATGACTATGTCAAGCAGTGGACTGCGATAGACTGAAGCGATGATGACTGACGATAACAATACTATTTTCTTTATGAGGTATTCTATTTGTTTGGATTTGTACATTACATTGGTTTTATTTATCAGGATTTGGCAGCTGATGAATGTTGAAGAATTTTCTGAGCGAAAACAGTTGGCAGCTCTCGTTTCGTGTTATCAAGATTGTAACAAATGCATACTAGTTGTGTAGTGTATGTGTGTATTCTATTTATTTTCTCATACAGATTCACCAAAGGTTTTATTTTATTTATTATTTTATTCGTCATAACATTACAAACATTTTTTTACTTTACTTAGAAATAGTTGTTGTAGATAGTTTTGGTATAACGTCAAATTAAAAGTGATAATAATATTTCGCATGGAATTTAATAACGTTCGATACAACAAAACCTGATCGTATATCTTCAAACGTTAAGAGGAATGCAATATTAAACATGTTTGTTTCTTTAAGCTACTGACTAGCTTGAATGAGTGTCTCTTGTGTAATGGTGCGTGTAGTCGCCTAAAACATCAACTATTTTCGAGTTCGATTCCCAGCTGGAAAGAATATTTGGTTTTTGTACAAATATTTAATTCCGCTTTAGCCGTCGGTCTCGGTTGTTATCATTAAAACCGGATAGTGATCGTTACTCATAGTTGGGATTATATTAGCCAACCCGCAGGGAAGTAGCGTGGTGGATTAAGCTACAATCCTTCTCCTGCATGGAGAAAGAGGCCTATGCCCAGCAGATGTTACAGGCTGAATCTTAATTAATATCTTAATCATGCAGCAGTTAGAAGTCGAACAGACTATAATAGATATAATTTTTTGGAGCTTATTTATTATTCCTTAGGAATCGATTTTCATATAAGGCCTCCGGTATTAAAAAAATATTTGGTGTAAAATCTACTGAACGAATGATCTCATTACGTTTCTCGTAACGCCATGTAACGGCATATCGTCGTAACGTATCAATCGATAGATGGCGTTATTTGATTTGCTTATTTACCATTTGATATGGTATTTTTCTCTTAGACTAAAAAGCCTCTTTTTGCTTATTTAGGCAGTCGATCGAGGTAAGTCGTGCGTCGGAGTTGACATATACAGTTTTTTTTTTCAACATTTCTTTAGTATATTAATATTAAATTAAACCTTTAGCTTCTGTTAACATTTTAATTAATTATATATAAATAAGAATCACAAATCAAATTTTAATTAGCAGTTCTTTGAAATTTCATTTTAAACATTTTTAAACACTTACTTAAGCATGTAATTGACTGTCATTTTAACGCATAATGAAAATGGGATAAGAAATCGAAAAGAAAAATGTGGTACGATGTGAGATGATTCAGATCGTTAAACATAAATTTTAAAGATACTTAACGTGCCTATATCCCGCATTTGAAAATAAAAAGAAGAAAAGACGATATGAAAGAAAAGAAAAAGTACAACACTTACGTACAAGTTGTAGCTGCTGTATTATAGCGTATTCGATGTTTAAAAAATAAGTCATCGTTAATAATTTAAGCTCATTTACAACCCTAGACGACGTGTTCGAAATCATCAGTTGAAATAAACCATTCAGGAGGCGATCTAATTTATTACGATTTAATTTGTTAGTATTCACATTAAACCTCTTTACTACATTCAAGTGTCTAAATTAAAGTAAATACACATTTTAACAGGCGAATATAAAAATTATTTAATATTCGTTAGTAAAACAATAGTAATAATGTTATGTGTTAATTTACTCAAAATATTGACAGGTCTGTTGATAGTGAAGTGATTAATCTACTGTGAAACGAATAAATAAATATTTTTAAAGGTTCAGTAGGTATAGGTACAGTATATTAGTAAAAAAATTTTTTATTAAATATTTAAATATTACTAGTAATTTTCGGGTTTTACATTTCTTCCTTGTAAATTTGTCATGTAGTAATGAAATTTTAGCAAGATTCTGTAAGTATTATAGGTAACGTTCCACGTGAAAAAAACCTAGGCCTTATTTTAAATTTTTTAACCGACGTCAAAAAAAGAGGAGGTTAATTCAATATATATATATATATATATATATATATATATATATATATATAGATTAGGGATTTACTCAGCCAAACTTATTTTGTTTATATTACTGCTCAAGAGTAAAATAATTTAACGAGAAAAGATAAAAAGCAAAATCATAGACTCTAGACCAATTAAGAACTACAAAGTAGAAAGTAAATTGGAACTGCTTTGAAGAAAATCAAAATTTAGCTGGTGGTGTAGTCGTATTTTCGTTTAATTTTCTGTCCCAAGTTTTCTCAAGCAAAGGAGCGGAGGATTCATTTGCTACGTCACGAAAAGTATTTTTTAAATTCCGTTGATTAAAATTTGAATTTTCAACCGGCCTTAAGAAAAGGAGGAGGTTCTCAATTCGACTTGATTTTTTATGTGTGATAAAAAAATCAAGACGACTTGACTCTTTGACGATGACTCTTTTTTTAATCAAAATGGATACTTGTCATATCGCTCCATTTAAATTTTATGAACATTTGACGAGCACTTTTTGATACGATGTAATTGAAGTCGGTTTTTGTTTGCGACCAGACACTATTATTTATTTCCTTTTTTTACTTGATGTTCATCATCAAAGAAAGGAAAAAGGAAAGTGTTACAATACTGACATAGGCGTAATTCTATTATTAAAAAAAAAACAATCCATTGACAATTCCTTAGTAAAGTAGAAGTATGACGTAGTAGACGAAGTAGAAGTAGAAGGGTGACAAAAACGGATTTTTTTATTTAGTATTTGAATACTAAATAAAAAAATCCGTTTTTGTCACCCTTTGGTTAATACAAGTTAAGCACACAAGTAAAAACGAATTACTGTCTCACAAACCCTCTGTATCTTTAACGCTCATGCGTTAAAGATACAGAGGGTACTTAACTCAAATTACTTCTACCTCTCCCTTCTGATCCACGTTAGAACAGGACTTTGACTCTTGGAGTTCACTTTTAGACAGATATATTCAGCATTCTCAGAAAAAATTTCTGCTAATTCAAATTTCCATCCTATTTTTTTATATGTTTTTGTAAACAAACTCGTGGACATTTAATGAGTTGACTTGAAATCTCACGTTACAAACAAAACATTATGTTTTATCTCAACCTCGTATTTAATATAACTTAGGTTCGAATATAGCGATAATTTTTTAACCACTTATAGGGAACCGATTCTTACGTAATTTTACGAAAACGTTAAATTGCTGTGGCTGTTACACAATTATTTTATTCAACCCACACAAACTAATTATTTCAATTTGTGTTACGCTGAATTTAGGACTCACAAAGTACAGTTTTGAACTATTAGTACAAAGTACTTCGTACTTTCGACAATTTTAATTTAGTTTTATCATTTATCTATCGATATCGATATGTTGACAATAAAACTCTACAAAAGCCGACTACCAAGCATCTCAAGCAAGCAAACTGGGGTTAATTTGTTTTGTTTATGGCGTTCAGACAGTAATTACTAATCCTCTCTTATTTAATATCTAAATCACTTTCTCCATATTACAGATAGCTCAGCTAACTAGCTAGGAGAAGTAGAGATCATAATAGTAATTACTTTCAAATTACACCTAGAAACTTATTTGTTACTTTTTTGTTACTTGTTACTTGAACATGTTGTGTAAATACGGAAATAAATAAATAAATATAAAAATAAATAAATAAATAATTACTTTTGACGCATCAAAGTGATACAAATAAAAAAATTTATAAATAAAAAATCTTATACTTGGAAGTTAAAAAGCGTTCGAGCTAATTTTCTCTTCGGTATCAATGGCAGAAAACATATTACCAAGTCAATTAAAAGCCCCAAATGTTCCGATTCCGCATCAAATCTTAATGGACATGGGCCTCCACAAGTTCGCGCCAAAAATGGCGTAAACTCATGTATTTTGACCATAGTCACCACGCCCGCGCCGGGCGGGTTGGTGACCGCAAGGCTGGCTTTGTCGCACCGAAGACGCTGCTGCCCGTCTTCGGCCTGTGTATTTCAAAGCCAGCAGTTGGATGGTTATTCCGCCATCGGTCGGTTTTTCAAGTTCCAAGGTGGTGATTTTAATAATGAATAATTATTAGCTCGCAAACGAAAAAATCCGCTTTCAATTTTTATCTTCTAGTAATACAGCGTAGGTATTCGAAAAAATAACCAATTAGATACGTGTTATTAAATATAACTTATAAAGTACACAGCAAATCTAAATACAATTTTAATGAAACTGTGTGACAAGTGTTAGCTTTCGATTAAAAAAAGAATCATCTAAATCGGTGCACCCAGTAAAAAGTTATATATAAAAATAGTCAAATGAACTTCCTCTCTTTTTTTTCGAAGTCGCTTGAAAATTGAAAATAGTGATTGACAAGCCCACTGTCAAAGAAACATGGCACTGCAATTGCACTCGGGTATTCTTTTTGCAAAACGTCGATAAAGATTGAAATTTCTCTGCTGCCAAACAAAGTTTAACAACTAGTTTTCGTTTGTTCACAATTCCGCATTGGTTCTCCGGAAAAATTTGGAAATTTACTAGAAAAAAAATTTATATTTGAGTTTGCTCGCAAACGAAAAAAAACTGACTTCAATTAGATATACAACTAATACAACGTAAGTAGACGAAAAAATTGACAAGTAAATGGTCTTCTTCTTCTTCTTTAAAGACCATGGCTCCAAAGTAAATGGCCGTTATCAAATATTACGCAAATAGTAGTCATCTTCTCGATCAAATTTAAATAAGACTAAATGACAAGCATCACCTTTCGATTAAAATATTATAAGAATCTTCAAAATCGGTACACAAAATTAAAATTCGAGTTAAAATACATAAAAATT
This sequence comes from Melitaea cinxia, assembly GCF_905220565.1. NCBI lineage: Eukaryota > Metazoa > Arthropoda > Insecta > Lepidoptera > Nymphalidae > Melitaea > Melitaea cinxia. The sequence continues at coordinate 11,597,085 of NC_059406.1, forward strand.
ACAGTCCAATTGAGAACCTCCTCTTTTTTGAAGTCTGTTAGAAAACTATATAAAAAAGACATCTTTTCATTTGAAATATACGATATTTCTAATACACAGACAGTTTCTACGTTACTTTTTCCACGTCACTAGTTTGAAGTCAGTCTTTTTTTTCTTTTTTGAGCAAAAACATTTTTTTTTGTGATGATATCGCAACGTGATTTTCATATGTTCAATATCATATTCCGAGGACAAACGCTCTTTTACAGGGTTCTTTTAAAATTAGTTCTTTTAAATCAGAATCGCCAGCATGAATACGAAATGTAATGCATATATAGTGTGTGTAATAAAAGAGGTAATCAGCACGTTGTCTTTTGTCCCATTTGTTAAACTATTTTGCACAGATAGTAAAACCTATTATTAATTTTAGTATCTTGACTTTATTTAAAAAATTAAAAATGTTATGTTTCACTACTTTTTAGTACACTTATTTGACAAAGTTATTAAAAAATCTGAACCAAAAACGACTTTATTATACTTAATAAAAAGCAGTTTATCTTAAAAATCTCTAATTTTTTTAATAACACAATGTGTGTGTCAGTATTTCAGAACGAGCTTGACCTTTACTAAGTGAACATTCAAAATGAACATTTACTATACGGGACTTACTTGACGCCTACGGGTGACTATAGAGTCCTAAACGTCATCGAAGTATCGGAAATTTCAAAGTGTTCATGCACGGCAAGGCCTGTAAAATAGAATAATATACAAAATAAACTTACCACAAAGTCATAGTAGCATATGGAAGCCAACAACAAGCGAACACACTGACAATAGTGACGGTCATACGGAGCGTACGACGCCTGGCGCGAACAAGTGGCCGCTGATCTGACCTCCTCAGCTGTATTCGGCCTGTTCCATTTGATACGGATTTACCTATTAAAATTAAATTAAATTATGCTTAGTACAAATATCTTATGAAGTTGATGAATAATTGGAATTCAGATTCACATGAATTTAAATTAAGTTCAATGATGTTTGATGCGTATATCCTATGACATTGAATAGCAAGGAAAACCTAGCTCAAAATTTGGAGCACCAGAGAAGTGCCTCTATCTTACAGGCAATAACAGTAAAGTAATACTAATATCGGTTAGTATTTGACAGAGGATGTAGGCTTCACATCGTGATTGCAATGCTCCTGGTACCTTCCAAAAACGTTCATAGGCTAACCGTATACCATCAGGAGAAAAGTTCACTTGTTTGCCACCACGGTGATATAAAGAAAAAGATACTTCTGTACTTTTTGTAAGTACTATTATAATAATAGTGATAATGCAACGAATATTATTCACAATTTCCAACTGTACATACGTCAAGTTTCATTGGAAAATATTCAGTAGTTTTAAAGTGTGACAAATTATATAATATAATATTTACCCATCCATCTTCACAAACTTTCCCGTTCACTACATTAAATTCACACTTTTACTCGTGAAGTTTAAGTAGTTAACAATTTACGGTAATTATGTTAACATAGTTTAAATTACTAAATAGAAATTTTACGCGATACTAGCTGTTTTCGACGTCTTTACTCTCGTATTTTAACAAACACTATACAGATATAAATTATACAAAAGATACATTTTATGTAAACTAATATTGTAAAGCTGAAGAGTTTGTTTGTTTGTTTGAGCGATTCATTTTTATTCATTTAGAAGATAGTTGGCCTAAGATCTGACATAAAAATATACACCTTCATGTGCTTAATGAAAATGATTCAGTACATATGCAAGCAATGCATGCATATATCTGATAGGTTGCCTAATGAAATCGCGTCCAGACAACGTTAATTTATTGACAAAATAAATAAATTAAGACGGTAAGTTTGTTCCCCATAAACCGTCTTTTAATCGTAAATTATTTCATCGATTTTTTTCCTTTATCAGTTAACACTAGTCTACATATATAATTCTAAAGATGACATACTAGATCGTTCAATAAGTCCCGAGACTAACCTGGAAATGGCGCATATATTAAAAACTCTTTTGATTTTTAAAAAGTACTGGCTATCAATACAAGAATATGTGTCAAATTTTTAAAAATGGAACAATAAAATTATTGATTTTGAAACATTTAAGTGACGCTACGGTTGTAATTTCGATACAATGGAAAAAAACGAGTTTCGCGTGTTGATAAAACATTGTTTTTTAATGGGAAAAAATACCGTTGAAGCACAGCAATGGCTTATAAAATGTTATGCAGGATCAGCTCCCTCTAAAGCAACCATTTGTCGGTGGTATGCCGACTTCAAACGCGGTCGCATGGACACCAATGATGGGGAACGCTCAGGTCGTCCAAATGAAGCAGTGACTCAACAAAATATTAACCAAGTCCTCAAAATCGTATTGGAAGATCGGAAGGTAAAAGTGCGAGAGATAGCCGAGATAGTGAAGATTTCAGCTGGTAGTGTTTTCACTATTTTACATAAAAATTTGGCCATGAAAAAGCTTTTTTCTAAGTGGGTGCCGCGTTTGCTTACAACTAATCAAAAGGAACAACGTATCAATGATTCAGAGCGATGTTTGGCGCTGATGAATCATAATAAAAAGGTTTTTTTAAGTCGGTATGTAACAATGGATGAAACCTGGATATACCATATCACTCTGGAATCCAATCGGCAGGCAGCGGAGTGGAGAGTGGCTGGTGAAAGCCGCCCGAAGCGTCCAAAGACTCAGAAATCGGCCGGTAAGGTTATGGCGTCTATATTTTGGGATGCGCATGGAATACTTTTCATCGACTACCTTGAAAAGGGGCAAAATATAAATAGCGACTATTACATGTGCTTATTGGAGCGATTGAAGTACGAAATTGTGGATAAACGGCCTCACATGAACAAAAAGAAAGTGGTATTTCACCAGGACAACGCGCCTTGTCACAAGTCCGTGAGAACGATGGCCAAAATTAACGAATTGGGCTTCGAATTGCTTCCTCATCCCCCTTATTCGCCAGACTTGGCCCCCAGCGATTACTGGCTGTTTGCAGACCTCAAAAAAATGCTTAAGGGTAAGAAATTTGACTCAAATAGTGAAGTTATCACAGCAACGGAGGCTTATTTTGAAGCCAAAGACAAATCGTTCTACACACATGGGATAGAAAAGTTAGAAAAGCGTTGGAGGGACTGTATCGCTCTTGGAGGAGACTATGTTGATGAATAAAAATTAATTTTATAAAAAAGACCTTTTTTTAGTACTTAGTCTCGGGACTTATTGAACCACGTGTTACGTTAAAAATGTAGATATATTTAATAATGAATATATATTTTGTTTCTTTTCTTTAACTATTTCTCACTTTTATTGTTTCAATTGAGATTACAAAAGATTTGTTCATGGTACAATTAGGATGTCTGCGATGTTTTCAGACTGAATTGTAGGTAACTAAACTCTTTGTTTAGACTAATTATTAATTTTTTGTTTTCGCTTTACGTGCAATTCGCAATACGAGATTTGTTTTGTCAAGCTAGAGGATACAACGATATGAAATTAAATTTTATGAAAATACATATTTTATAAGAAAATGTTGTTAAAAGTGGAATTTGTTAAAAGCATTTTTAAAAGTGTTTCATTTTTTATAAACTAATTTTTTTTAAGCATATAGTTGGTGTGCAAAAAAACACATACAACATGAAAAAAAAACTAAATAACAATTTCAGTTAAATTTTGTTTCAAAATGTTCTTACGGAACGAAAAAATTATAAAATTGTACATAGAATTGGAAATAGACTGAAAATTTTGTATTTGAGAGCAATGACATAGCTTTTATGATTGTTTTATTTTTAATCACATAGTTTTAATGGATTTTCTGGCTTGCCGACAGTCACTCAATCCTGGCCAGCGGGGAATCCCACATGAGTCAACTAAGTAGGTACGCATTAATGCTTTTTAAATCGTTTAAAAAGTGTGACTGCCGTATTTTTTTTCTATGAAATAAACGAAATATATAATATATATATATATATATATATATCATATAATTTATGAAGGCCATTAAAATAACTTGTCGAGGCGACACGATTTAATCTCAATGGGATTAATTTCTATGTGTATCATATCCAATTAAAATTAATTCCATCCATAACTTCTTAAAGTAATTCATGAATAAAAAATTACACAGGTATATACATATATATATTGATAACCATTTATATTTATATATATATACAAGGGACGTCTGAATCAATTGTCATGAATCGTTAAAGATGTTTCCATAGATACTTGAACGTAGAGAGAGAGAACGTATTAATGAGTGGTGATGTCTATTTATATCGCCATAGATATATATACCTAAAAGTATGTAAAATCTATTTATTTATTTATTTATATACACTTTCGCACACAAATCTCCTCCAGGCAACCTTTGGGCAGAGGACTAAATAAGGAGTGTGGGATGGGGCGCAAAAATGTTATGTAACATACAAATGAAGATATACATACATACACATACATACAGATATACTCATATACATACACATATATGTATACACATATATATACACATACATATACATACACAAATATATATAATATATCTATGAAAAACTATTCCCCAAAATACTAAGAGCAAGTGTCTAGAAGTAAGCGTTGACAGCTATCGTCAAATACATCCAACTAACTTATCCGGTGTATTTCGTACCGCCATTTTATTGAGAATAAATTAATCTTATTTTTAAATTTCTTTTATACAAACGTTGCCCTGGTAATAACGAACATAAATAAATTAAAGAAAACAACGTTTAAAAAACAAGCTTTTATTTTAAATGCGTTAGCGTTATCAACACAAAACGTCATTACACAATGTATATGACATAAAATCGAAGAAAAGTGGAGAAAGTCGCGATAATCCAGTACTTTATTTACTCAGTTTGAAAATTATAAAAATTAAATCAATTAGATTAACTTATTTAATTAACGAATTTATGTACATCTGTAAATTTTTCGTCAAGCTTTTAAATAATGGACAAGTAATGACGTAGGTATATGTTGATAGACACCACAGAGTTTGACACGGTCGTAAGAGACGCCATGGACAGAGACCGGTGGAGGCAAATCACCCGCTCCAGATGTAAACCTGGAGCTGACCAAGATCCTCAGACATGAGGGACCGACAAGAGAGGAGAGGATATGTTGATAGTAAAAGTTTTAAAGGAAAAGTTTATTTTAATCTTTTAACGCATTTAAAATAAAAGCTTGTTTTTTTTTCATTCATTTTTTACTTTTTAGTTATCGCTGAATAGGTTTCTGAGTTTGGTATTCTCATCAAACCGTTTCATTTGATACCCGTAATGTAAGAAAACATACATATGTAAAAACTTAGAGTGCCACATTGGATTTAGAGCAGCGCCACATTATCAAGACAAAATCTGTATGAAGCATACAAATCTATTTCATGTGCAGGGATCGCATCCGTGACGAAGATTTAGACGATATATGGCATGTTTATTGAAGACGGTGGTAATTATTAAATGTCGTGTAACGCCTTATATGTTTTTTCGTTTGGCTCCTGTTCCTATTTTTTAATAACTACTAGCAACGGGAGCGAAACCGTGCTTTTAATGTAGTATTTTACGTAATCGGTACTTTATTAATATTTTAATAGTTTGATTTTCTGGAAGAAATGGCTAATTAACTATACGTCCATATTACTATACCAATCTTAAAACTTTGTCTAATGATGTATTTGTAGTGTACAAAACTGTTTAAATAAATAAATATACTGACAAATTATTACATAGTTACACTCACCTGAAATTTCCTTAGAGTTTGTATGTATTTCACAAAAGATACACACGTAGCAAAAAGTTATGACTATTAAAGGAAAGAAGTACATAGCGAATAAGCACATCACGTTGTACGCCAGTTCTTGATGTTGATTCGAGAAGGCATCGAAGGATACGCACTGCTGGAAATCCGGGACCGTTGGATGATGCATGACGCGAAAAACTAGAGCCTAAAACAAGAAATATAAAAGTTATTTTGCTTTATCCTAAAACATTACCTTATAAGTGTTTGTTGAATAGACCTAGCTTAGCGACCTTTTAAAACAACTCAATATATAATAATAAGAAATTTTAGAATATGACGTAGCAGGTTGACTGCTGAAAACTTTTTATAGCAAAACTAAGCAGTTATAAAATTATGATTCAAGTACTTATTAAATCTATTAAGTGAATTGCAAAACAACCTTACTTTGATATCTGTATCCAAAAGATCGAACACCGGAAAATTATTTTTATATATGAAGAAGTCAACGATTTAATATATAATTCATTTCAAAGATTTGCGTCAAATATTTTTACCAGAGATTAGTAACCTATTCTTGCCGCTTCCTTGCGGCTTGTAAAAGGTTTCATTTAAATTTGCATTATTAAAATATGTAAATAATATCCTTAGCGAGATTCTAATTTTTCAAATTCTTTGTTGTTCGAAAATTAAATGACGCTTCATCTTTTTCATAATTCTGATCTATCCTTGTGGGAATCTTAAGCATTTCTTTTTTTATCGTTAAGCTTATTGATTATTACTTATTATTAAAAACACCATCATCATCATAATCTTCGGACACAAATTTCTTACATGGTTCTTCATTTTTCATTTTGATACGTAACTTAGCTGTTATCTGCTGTATTACCTTTATTGCCTTTATTAAAAATTAAATTTTGAACTAAATCGCGTTAAGTAAATACAAAATCCGATCTTATTAATACGTAATTAAAATAGTATATATATATTTTTTTATTTTTGCTGTATACATATATAACTACTAGGGAACTGACCTTTGAGATATTTTTAGTTTTCTATCTCAATTATTTATTGAAGTACACTACACTTTTATAAAAATAAATAATAATAAAACGCTTAAAGTACTCTCCTAATTGTAGACAAATACAGCATAAAACAGGTTTTTAATGTAAATTAAAATTTAACGTATTTTAAAGCTGTTTAATGCATAAAATAATTTAGAGATTTACAACATGAAAGTTAATCCTGCGTTCACTGATATTGTTTACAATAAGTTTTAATTGGAAAATTATTTATTACACTGCTGCTCGCAACTATATTAACTCTGTTAATTAAATTTATTTCATCATTGAAAATATATTGCCTAAACCTTCTTATAGTAAACCAAAAAAATAATTAGTTTTAATAGTAAAATACTGCTATAAATCGGTTTGTCAAAACAATAATACATAGCACAAAAATATAAATGCCGAAATTAATATACTAACATAATTACCAAACGACTGCAGTTGGTATTAAATAAATTGAAGTAATCTTTTAAATTTAATTTAAAAAAATCTATGTATTTACAAAAAAAAAAAGACACTGCCATGTTCGCCAGGTTATCTAGTTATTTCTCTTCGAAAAAAATATTACATTCCTAGTAATACTGCTTCAAGGATTACTGTTTTGATGTATCACAAAGTGGTAAACTCATTCCACCACATTTGTTACGCGAAGTTAGTCTGGCTTTTGAATTTTGGTCATGGTTTTGAATGTGCTATACATACAAATTGTCCCGAGAAACAGTCTTAATAATCCTGCAAACCGCACACTAATACACTTAAAAGTTTTAAAAGCAAATCACAACTGTATATCATTAGAGTCATTGTTTTTAGCATTTGTTAGTTAATTAAATCATTTGTATTAATATTCTTAAATAATATGTATTAAATTGAATAAGATTTTTTTTTTCTGAGTTACTTATCATTAATATCTTTATTGTAAATATTTAGGTAACTGAACCGTACCCACAACAAAAGGCGTTGATATGATTTCAATAATCCACCTTCTTTATTTCAAAATCAAATTGAAATTTTTATGCCAAACCCATATGGTTTGTGTTAGTTACGAACAAAATCGGTTGAATCTTTTTTTTACTTAATGAATATTTCGCAGCACATTCATAACTAAACGTAAACCAAAAAATATACGTGTATTTTTTGTCTGTTTGTGTTCTTTTTAATACCTAATGGTATAAAACAAGCCTGCGATCCTCCTGATGATAAGCGATTACCGCGATAACTATTTTTCGTCTACTTACGTTGTATTCCTTGTCGAAGTGATTGAAGTCGGTTTTTTTTAGTTTGCGAACAAACACAATTATCATATATTACCAAAAAATCGCTTTGTAATTACGGCAGTAAGGAATATAGCCACCTCCTCTCTTCCCGTGGGAGTCGTAAGAGGCGACTAAAGGATAACAAAGTTCTACTCCGCTTTCGCTTAAACCGAAAATTAAAAATTATCATATCGAAAATTTCGCTCGAGCGGGTGCATCGTTCCATAGCTTAATTGGCTAGAGCGCCGACACGGTAAGTCGGAGACGCGGGTTCGAACCCCGCTGGAGCGGTCAATTTTTGATATGATATTCAAAATGTTTAGAATTCCTAATGTGGGTAACACAAAAATAAAAATCTTAGATATTAAAAATAGCACGGTGTCGTCTCCTGTCAAAGATTTTCATTGTAATATGAAACTTTGAATAGTTACGGGTTTCTGTAAAGAGCTCACTATAGACGGCGCCACGGTTCGCTTAAACCGAAAATTAAAAATTATCATATCGAAAATTTCGCTCGAGCGGGTGCATCGTTCCATAGCTTAATTGGCTAGAGCGCCGACACGGTAAGTCGGAGACGCGGGTTCGAACCCCGCTGGAGCGGTCAATTTTTGATATGATATTCAAAATGTTTAAACCTAAGTAATTTTATTTAATTTTTCTAATATCTTTTCTTATACGCATACATTAACATTTCACGAAGCATAGCACAACAGAAAATAATATATCTTACCCAAAATCTAGAGTAGCCCGTCCAGGGAAACACCCTACAGAAGAACAAGCTTACAGAAGATCACAAGCAAAAATAATACATATGAAGTACCTATAGTACCTGTAGTAATGACTTATACTTAGATCTTCTGGTGTACAACCGGTTTAGAGTTGACAAATACTACGGTAACACGTGACGGGTGACGGTTATTGGAACTTGTTATGTGCTTGCAAACAATATATATATGGAAATAAATAAAAGTGTCTGTCTCTAATACTAAAATAACCGCTTTTTACTTAATGCATATAGACGTATTACACGGTACATATACCAAAATAATATTATTTACAATTGTTGTCTGTCTGTCTGGCCGTTTGTCTGTTTTTTTTTTCTCTTGTTTTATAACTGAGAACTGAACAATAACTTTTTCGTTAAATTCCACGTGGACGACGTCGCAGGCACAGGTACATTGTGAATTTGATCAATAAATAAACAAATCAGTATTTTATTTACGTATGTCAATGAGTCTATGTGACTTACAAGAAGAAAATTTTTAGTAATTATTATATTTTAGAGCCACCGCGTTGGCGCAACGGCCACAGCTATGGATTGTGCCTGTTGCGCTGGCGGTTGTGGGTTCGATCCCCGCACATGACAAACATTTGCATTGGCCATAAAGGTGTTTGCCGTGGTCTGGGTGTTTGTGCAGTCCTTGTGGGTCTCCTCACCGTGCCTCGGAGAGCACGTTAAGCCGTCGGTCCCGGTTGTTATTATGAACACCTGATAGCGATCGTTACTCATAGTAGGGAATATATCCGCCAACCCGCTTGGAGCAGCGTGGTGGATTGAGTTCTGATCCTTCTCCTACATGGGGAAAGAGACCTATGCCCAGTAGTGGGATATTACAGGCTGAAGCGTATATTTTAAAGCACTAACATAACATATAATATAATATATTGTATTACATCGTATTGTATGAAACTTGCACGTATGTAATATTTCTGTCAATTGTATACCTATTGTATACTTTGCTATGCTGGCTATACCCCTTTATTTTTTCGCAACTTTTTTTTCTTTATATTTAGCGAATAAACTATTTAACAAATGATGAAATTATAAAATCTTAATATAAAATTATAAATCTCCACCGACTTTTTCTTAAAGGTTCTAGAGTTTACGTAGCAAAATATAGAATCGAATCAATAGACTGTAAATATAAATTATAACATAGAATCTAAAATATAAATTCTTGACATCTATCAAAAAATATTTTTATAAAAAACATAAAATGAGGTTTGATTATTATTTTAATATAAAAATATTAAAATAATAATCAAACCATATCAAAATAATCAATCATATCAAAATAATAATTAAAATAATAATCAAATTATTATTTTATAAAAAGTTCGTATACGTGTGAATATGTCACATCGTTATCGTAGAATTTATTTTTAATTATAACATCACACTTTGTACGCTACCTTTACGTGATTTTAAACGTTTATGTGCACCTCTTTTGTCTTTTAACACTTTATGAACAAGAAGCATGAAAATAAGTTTACGTTTTGTCTTTAAAATATAAACTGTTTTTATTTTTTTTATTAAAAGACAGAATTTATTGGATATAAAGCATCCCTTCAAAAATGATAACATATAAAGTTGTTCAGTATTCAAGAGACAATTCAAAGAACTTATTGAAATTAAAAATAATAAAAATAAAAGTTCTACGAGTTTCAATACGAGTAAAAACTTATTCAGAGCAGTCTGTATTAAAATCGCGATTTGCGATGCGATAGTCACTTTTTTTTTAACCGACTTCCAAAAAAGGAGGAGGCTCTCAATTCGACTGTATTTTTTTTTTTTTTGTTTAATGTATGTTACATCAGAACTTTTGACCGTGTGGACCGATTTCGACAATTTTTTTTTAATCGCAAGGTGGTGTGTGTCAATTGGTCCCATTTAAATTTATTTGAGATCTAACAACTACTTTTCGAGTTATATCTAATAATGCGTTTTTATTTGACGCTTTTTTCGTCGACCTGCGTTGTATTATACCGCATAACTTTCTACTGGATGTACCGATTTTGATAATTCTTTTTTTTGAAAAGTAGATATCCCTATTTTAGTACCATGATAAGGAAACCAGGATCTGATGATGGTATCCCAGAGAAATCGAGGGAAACTCTTGAAAATTCGCAATAACTTATTACCGGGTGTACCGATTTTAATAATTTTTAATTTAATCGAAAGCTGATGTTTGTCATGTCTACTTTTTGAGTAATCTTTGATAACGCGTAGTTACTTGACTATTTTTTCGTCGATCTACGTTGTATTACTCGTCCATGTAATTAAAGTCGGTTTTTTTTTTCGTTTGCGAGCAAACACAATTATTTAAGCTTTTATTTAATCGGAGTTTAATCACTTAGTGATTAACCTTCCCTATAACAGAAATTATACAAAATGATAACAACAAAAACATAGCATATAACAATGAGTAGCATTATACTTAGTTAATAAATAATAATAATAATACACCGCGGACCAAGAAAAAAGCCACAGTTATGTGTGATTTGTTCTCAGTGCCCCCGCATATCCTAAGTTTTGACACTTAACTACTCTCTTAGATATACGCAATTGTCACTGTAGGATAAACACATGGCTTTACGAATGCTACTACTGACTAGTTTTAATTATATTATGTAATATTAAGTAAATGAACAATATTGTTTGTCTTTATTTATTTCATATTATCGTTTAGAGTTGTATAAGATAATGTTTGGTGACAATACGTAATGATAGAGGTGCGAATATTATATTAGAGATACTAAAATTCTAAGTAATAGAAGTCGCGGGCGACCATTAGTTTTTTTTTTAAATAATAAAAACCATTACGCTAACTATTTACATGAATTAAAGTTTGAAAACCAATTTACTTCTTACGAATATTCTGATGTCTGTAAAAAATAGATTACTAAAAGAATTATGTAAAGTTTATATTAAATTTCTTAAGTATAATATTGTTCAATAATGTTCACAAGATTATATATATATAAACAATAGGATTTATTTGAAGCTGAAATAGTCGATTTTACAACATTTAATTATTATTTTTCGAAATTTATTTTTTCTTTAGAACTCTGAAACGGATAGCAAAGCTTTTTTTGTGATTAACGCTTAAAAACGTGGTGGTAACGTTATTCAAACTGGTTCAATTATACCATTTAGGTAGCGTACAATAGGAAATTTCCTGTCCAGGATGTGGTACAGACCATCTGCGGAAGCACCTCATTCTTAGTACTCGAAAGATCGTAGCTAATAATACTGTTCTCAAATAGTGCTTTGTCCATGTGTTGAGTAAGGTGGCCAGAGCTTTTGCGGAGGATCAGGGTAAGCAACGTGAATGCGATGTTTCTGTTGTTTCAGGTGACCCCAGGCTACGGTAATCACTTACCCTAAGGCCCACCTTAGGTGTAATAGGTAAGAGGCGACTAAGGGATAACACAGTTCCACTACCACCTTGGAACTTATAAAGCCGACCGTTGGCGGGATAACCATCCGACTGCTGGCTTTGAAATACACAGGCTGAAGACGGGCAGCAGCGTCTTCGGTGCGACAAAGCCAGCCCTGCGGTCACCAACCCGCCTACCGAGCGTGGTGACTATGGGCAAAACACATGAGTTGACGCTATTTTTTGCGTGAACTTGTGGAGGCCTGTATCCAGCAGAGGACTGTGATAGGCTAAAATGATGATGGTTATGATGAAGGAAGGACGTACCTACCTACACTTGTATGCACCTTAGTCATAAAAAATATGGTCGGTTAATTAGTTTCTGCAAAAGAACATATTTTTTATATCTTTATTTTTTGTTATTTTTTTCAAAAACATAATAACTGCCAAAGGTCTTGTTTAAATAAAAACAAATAAATACAGACTTCCATTCTTCAGGTTAAATCGATCTTATGTAGAATCTTTCTTTTTTGATCCATCGGATAGATTTTATTAAAAGTTGAATAGAATCGTTTCTGAAAAGCCCAGCAATCGTAAGCACAAAAGATAAATTTTATTTGCACAAAGGTCAGAATGTTAAATTTTGGAAGTTCGTTATTTATTTTTAAATAAAAATAAATAAAGAATAAAATACAATATGAGAACGGAACTCAGAACTAATTTTCAATCAAACGAGATAAAATAAAAGGAAAGAACAATTTTTTTTTTTCATATCAAAATTTTAAAAAATGCTGTCCAATGTCACTATTCCACGCGGACAAAGTCGTGGGCAAAGCTAGTAATATAATTAATATAGAGTATAAAATAATAAAACAATATACCTGAGGTAAGCTGCACAGGAACGCTACTAGCCAAGCGAATATCAGCATTGTCTTGCTACGATTCCTCGCCACTGCTAATCGCAAAGGATAAAGTACGGCGAAGAATCTGGAACAAAATATTATAAATTAAACGTGCAATTTAAAGTTATATTCGAACTTTGTAAGATTCAGCAGTCTTCTTTTGTGTAAATTAGTTTCTGACCGACATAATAATAAAAAATATGAACTGGTTATTTAAATAAAACATCATGAGTGCAATTTAAAAAAAGGAAAAAAATAATCGATATGGATACACGGGGATTTGAACCGTGGTCTTCTCGGTCGATCCCGACCGTCCGATTTCCCACCTGAGGTATTAAAACGTTTATTGACAATTGCGAAATTTACCTTCGTATTCTAACGATGTTGTAGCCATTTTTTCATTGCCTAAAAACCGGGATAAACTGACATTTTCTAAAAATGAATTCTAGGTATATCGTTTTATCGCCCCCCAAATCCCCTGTATACTAAATTTCATGTAGATCGTTGGAGCTGTTTCTGAGATTCAAATTATATATATACAAGAATTGCTTGTTTAATAGTATTAGATATCTAAAACTATATAAGTCTTTAACTATATAAGTGGTCATACTTGATGTGATCTCAGAATTGTGGAGAATTGTCAACTCGAAATATTAAGAGAGAATGACTCTTTTATCTACTCTAATGGCTACCGTTCCTAAAGTACCTTCTACAAAATAATTATATCTCAAAACTAGTGATGACAGTGCTGAACTGAGTTAAAAAAAATATCGATATTTTTCAAAAAAGTTTACCAGCCTTGTCTACCAACATAAACAATATATACCTACTTATACCGTTAAGAATTTGACGTTTATCGATTATTATACATACTATATACTATTATGTATATTGTTTTTAAAAAAGGTTAATTGCTATACAAGGTCATGAAAAAAATATTAAATTCTTTTTTTTTACATTTATCACAGTTGTAACATAAATAATCTATTCTTAAAATTAGAAATTAAAAAAAAAAACTTGAATATTATTTGTATAAAATTTATGGAGAAAGATTTTAATGAGTAAATTCTAGTCTTGTGTCGTGCCACATGATTGACTCGTATTTTTTTTTTGTTTTTTGTTGTTTTCTATAATAAAAGTACGAGTAAATACATATATACACCACGACCCACTTTTTTATTTTTTTGGGTTCCATGGATTGTGGTCGCGATGACGTTTGTAGAACGATGTGTATTTGTCAGTTGTCACGAGCAGCATTTGTCTATCGTAGTTTTTTTTTTTAATTTTCTGTTTAATATGTTTTTAAATACAACAGGAATAACCACTACAGAGTATTATTAAATTTCAATTAATTTATATTAAAAATTAATGTGTGTTATTAAATATAGGGTTCGATTCCTGCTCGGGATGGATCTTTGTATTTGTATATATAGTTCTTTACGGTTTTGATGTCTGACCTTGTGGGCTTCCCAAGCCTAAGCCTTCCCTTCCTAAGCCGTCAATCCCGATTGTTATCATTAATATTCAGATATCTGATAGCGATCGTTACTAATAGATCCGCCAACCCGCAGTGGAGCAGCGTGATGGATTAAACTCTAATCCTTCTCCTACATGGAGAAAGAAGCCTATGCTAGCGGTGGGATGTTGCAGGCTGAATGTGACATGTATGCTAGTAAATTTACAATCGCATATAAATGTTATAAATATATAAAATTAAAAAATCAATTTAATAAAAAAAAAGGATTACAGTAGTCAAATTAATAATTGGTACCTTGCTATACGTTATTGTTTTTTGTATTTAGGCCTTAGTATTAATGAACGTGTTGGTACTTTATTGTCATTAGTAATTTCGAAAATAATAACTTAAATTAGCTTAATATTTTTAGCACAATTTTTTTTTTTTTTTTTTTTTGTGATAAAAAATAAGATTGTTGTCTGCAGAAGAAATGTTAGAGTCGCACTTCTAAGGCGCATTAACATATCCTGTTGGAAATCGAAAATACTAATAATAGAATGATTATAATGTTGTAGGTACAATAACCATATTTGAATAATCTGCGTATATTTTGATTATCTTAGTTTGATATTTGATATGATCAGTTTGGTTTATATAATAGGATATATCTACATAGTACATACCGTAGGGTCAGATACTTTTAAAAGGCTTTACGGGTTACGTTTGTGTCAGTTTTCAATTAGAAACGGGGTTCAGGTGTTATTTTTTTTAGAATTAAAATACATTGAACAAAGTTAAATATAGATAAATTTAAACACTACAAAAATAAAAATATAATAATGGTTAGTAACACATAATTATAAAACATGATGTTTATACCTATGAAGATTAACAAGTAATTTTATAACTTGATCTTAACTTTTATAACTTTGAAACTACTAAGTACATACGAGTACTTGAATCTCGCGACAAGTTTTTTTATGATATACATTATGTAATGACGTTATATGTTGATAGTATAAGTTTCAAAGGAAAAGCTTATTTTATTATTTTTAGCGCATTTAAAATAAAAGCTTGTTATTTAAAAAGTTTTTAGTTGACTTTATTTTGTGTACTATGCCATATATTTATGACACCTCTATGCCAATTTTTGTTCTTTTTGAAGTTAATACATATTGTATGGAATCGCTGTTTTAGTAATAAGGGATATTGATTGATTTTGGTTTTCTTTAGCACATTAGGTTTATGTAACATGTTTCTTTTATTATCCAATAAAGCATGCATCTATTGTATTCAACTTTCTCTTTCCATCTATCATTTCACTTTACCAAGGATATTTCAAAACTTAGTATCTTTGATTAAGAGTGACGCAGCAAAGTTAATGAACGCCCTTGATTTGGCTATGGTACAGATTCAGCTAGGTAATTTAATCTACTATTTTACGTAGAAACAAAGTGATTGATCGATCTAAGCCGATATAACTAAACGGATAGAATATATTAACAGAGAAGTTAGTGGTTTTGAAATCGTGCTAGATTCGCAGAAATTTTAAGTGGTAGCGTTTAAAATTTAATGTTTTAAATCTTATACTATTATATGAGCAATTCTTGTATCTATAAATATATATAATCTGAATCTCGGAAACGGCTCCAATGATTTTCATGAAATTTAGTATGCAGGGGATATCGGGGGAGATAAATAAATCTAGCTAGGATTCATTTTTGGAAAATGTCGTTTTATCCCTGTTTTTAGGTAATGAAAAAATGGCTACAATATCGTTAGAATACGAAGATACATTTCATACTTGTCAATAAAGTTTTAATAGCTCAGTTGGGAAATTGGCAGGTCGCGATCGACCGTAAAGACCCCGGTTCAAATCCTCATGATTCCAGATCGATTATTTACTTTTTCTTTTTGAAATTCCCTCACGTAATACCTATATATTACTACCTTATAACAATATATTACTATACTAGAGTGGTTACTCAAGTATTGTAATATATAATCAGCGGCCAAGGGTTCGATTCCCACTCGGGGTGGCTATTTGCATTGACCCCTTTGGTAACGTTTCTTGTGGGTTTTCACACCATGACCAAGAGGATACGTAAAGCTTCTGTTATGTTCTGGTTATGGTTCTGGTTATTACCTTATAGATATCGCTACTAAGAAAAGGAAATCTATCACGCCAAGGAGCAGCGTGTTAGATTAAGTTTCCATCTTTCTCCTATATGGAAAAAAAAGACCTATGCCTATGCAGTGAGATGATATAGGTTGACCTAATCAATAATAAAACTAAAGAAAAATCTCTTATGAGTCTAAAGCTGTGATATTAATATTTACAAATAACCTTACTAAACTTAAAAACTGTATAGAAAATTTGAAGCATTACTTCATCACTTCATCACTTCAGCCTGTGGCAGTCCACTGCTGGACATAGGCCTCCCCAAGTTCGCGCCAGACATCCCGATTTTCCGCAATCTTTATCCAGCCCACACTGGCAATCTTACGTAGATCGTCGGTCCAACGGGCCGGAGGACGTCCCACACTGCATTTGCCAAGACGCGGTCTTCACTCCAGGACCCGTCTACTCCAACGGCCATCGGTCCTGCGACACAGATGACCAGCCCACTGCCACTTCAGCTTGCTAATTCTGTGGGCTATGTCGGTTACTTTCGTTCTCTCGTGGATAGTCTCATTTCTAATCCTATCTTTGAGAGAAACCCCAAGCATAGCCTGTTTCATTGCACGTTGAGCGACTTTAAATTCGTGGAGCAGTCTCTTCGTCAGTGTCCACGTCTCGGCTCCGTATGTTATCACAGGCAGAACGCATTGCTCGAACACTTTTGTCTTCAAGCATTGCGGAATCTTCGAAGTGAAGACTCGATGAAGCCTGCCAAACGCCGCCCAGCCCAACCGAATCCTCCTGTTGGCCTCCTTCTCGAAGTTGTTGCGGCCTAGTTGGATAGTATGGCCTAGGTAAATATAATCCTGAACAACTTCGAGAAGGGTACCATCGACCGATACCGGTCTCAGTATGACTTGGTTGTTAAACATAACTTGCGTTTTGTCCAAGTTCATACAGAGACCGACACGCTGGGAGGACTCGTTTAGGCCGGCCAGCATGTGGCCTAACTCATCCAACGTCTCCGCAAAGATGACAATATCGTCGGTGAAACGAAGGTGAGAGATGAATTCAGCGTTGACGTTAATGCCTCGTTCTCCCCAATCTAAGGTCTTAAAGACATCCTCCAGCGCAGTGGTAAACAGTTTCGGTGATATTACATCCCCCTGTCTTACCCCACGCCGCAGGGAAATAGGTCCTGTTTTCTGGTCCTGGACATGAACGGTCATCGTCGCCGCGTCGTACATACATTTCAGTATCTCGATATTTCGCCAGTCGATATGACATCTCTGCAGAGAGTCCAGGATAGCCCAGGTTTCGAAGCATTACTTATATACTATAAAATATATAATAATACAATGAGTATAAATAACAAACGGTAATATATATAATATTGTATTGATTAAACAAACGTTTAAATGCAAGCAGTACCCAATGTGAATATTGACGTACCACGAAACGGGTTTCTAACTTCCATCCGTTTGCTATATTAATGTTTATACTTGGATTCCAAATAAACATTTGAATTTAATTTGATAAGTTACATACATCAAATTAAATTCAAATAAAAAACGCATATAGATTGTAAATGATACAAAGCTCAATGATCAACTAGTACTTTGTAATGTCATAGAAAAAATATTAGTAACTTCAAAATATTTTTATTTACTTTCGCTACAGGCAGTTCTGAAGTTCTGCAATATTATTTCTTATCATTCTATGCAACTTAACTCCTAAGGTGGTAAAAGAAATCTAGTAGGGAGGAAAACTAAAACATCTTAACTTAATTTACTTCAAAACTACGTTTTTTTTTTTTTAAAAAAACAAGTAAACGTTCACATTTTCTCGTTTTTCAAAACTTATTTTTAAGCCCTTAATACTTAATGCCAACCCGCACTGGAGCAGCGTGGTGGATTAAGCTCTGATCCTTCTCCTACGTGGGGAAAGAGGCCTATGCCCAGTAGTGGGATATTACAGGCTGAGGCGTTAATACTTTGCACAAGTAAAAACTACTTCTGTTAGAGATAACAAGAAAATATGCTGGACGCTATATGTTCAGTGAATGCTTGGACCTGCGGTGACACTTAACCCCGAAAGATCAAAGAAAGACAGAATACATCGCAAATTTTTTTTACACAAATTTGCTATTTACTCATGCCTTACCTATACATATATTTATTGTCTTATATAAAACCGAACGACTAACATTGAACAAATTGATTGTGAGGACAAGGACTGTTTAAAAGAAAATAACCAAAAAAAGGTGTGCATGTTATTTATACCCGGCAGAAATGAAACTTCTGAAAAGTAGCCTATGAGAGATTTTTTTTCACCGAGAATAAAAAATACTGTGTATTATATTATTTATATTCTACCTCATTTTTTCGTATATATTCATGTGTTTGTTTTTTTATTGTGGCGCATTTTTGTTTTATTGAATTTCAAATCACAACGATTCTAAAGAGGTTTCACTTCAAACAGGTTTATTGTTGAAAAAAAAAAACATGACCCTACAGAGTCGCCTGGGTCAACAGTAGTTCTATATAATATGCCCGTTTTCATTACATTGTGCTTTTGGCTTGTAGATTTTCAACAACCCTCGATAGAAACGTTCTTGTGCCACAAAAGCTGACCAATGAGTTTCCATTGTACAAACGTTTTCAAAAGACTAAATAAGGCCAATTGTAACAAGTTTTATTATTAACTGCTACAAGCAGATTGCTTTCGTATACAGTTGACTGAAGTACAGAAAACATCAGTTGGTAAATTACGTCTTAACATAAACACGACATTACACTGCGCACAAAAAGTACATTCACATATATTTTAAAACATTTTAAAATTACAACAATCCTTATATAGTTCTGTTTCGCTTCAAATATTTGCTTAACAACAGAATATATAAATTTATGTATATAATTTAAAAATAATTACAATATATATATATATATATATATATATATAATAAAAATATCGTGTCACGATGTATGTTAGCGATAAACTCCAAAACTAGTGAACCAATTGTTATCAAATTTTATAAGCATCTGTAATTTGGTCCAACTTGGGAGATAGGGTAGTTTTTATTTCAATTATTGATCTCGATATTTTTTATTGCAAATTAAAATGTTTATTATACGACTTTAGTGCGTATTTACCGGTTAGTTCTATAAAATCCTAATAGATAGCGGTTTGGTATCTAATTGCACAGATATTCGATAGATGGCGCCGTATTTCTATTTTTAAATTATAGATGGCGAATTTGTACATAGAATTTACATATATTTTAATAAATTATAATTACTGAGCCACAGCAACGCGTGGCTGGGTCAACTAGTATACATATACATATACGCGAAAAGCTTTCGAACGACGGCACCATATTGGATAATTGTTTTTTTTTCAACTGTACGAAATGATGGGACAAAGCGTTTGTATAAAAGAAATTAAACATGGGTCAGCTAGTTTTAATTAATTGAGATGTGGTATGTCTCGAGTCTCGACACTTGTATTTTCGACACATAACTCATAACCCGTGAATTCAGATCAACCTGTGTCCTTGTGTAATGCGCTTATGATATGTATAATGAGCCTCACGTGTTGAGTGTTTCGAATGTGATTGAGAATTCACATCATTTGTCATTGTTGTTCGTTTAATAATTGATGTATATACAAATATTTAAACCAATCAGAAATATTTTGGTATTCTCTGTTTGTCCTTGAATAAATTTAATGTTATTTAATTTGCAAAAACGCGTATAAATCACCATAGCAATTTAATGGGGAGATGCTACCTTCTTGCCATTATTTTATGTAGACATGATTTATATGACAACCCATTAAATAATGATAACTAGCTTTTAAATTTTACATTATAAATACACAATATACTAAAATAAATAAAAAAATTATGTAAAATCTTACCAAAACGAAATCATATTGCCAAGCTTAATTAACTCTAGATGTTCTATTTCTACAGCCCTAACTTCACAAAATCTTCCCCTTAGTCAAGAGTTACCGGTACACTATTGTCATATGGACGTAAGGTTAAAAATATACGTATTCACTGTTATTAATCACTTTCACGCTATACGAATACAACAGTTCTTGTAATTTCTAAAATAGATAATAAATCAAATATTTTTGATGAGTTAAGTAGTCAGAGAATCAAAAGTATAAAGGCAAGGCAATTGAAACTTTATATGTTTAATAAGTCTACGATAGGTCAGGGGAACTGCCGGGAACCAAAAATATGTCATTTCAATGAGCTTCATCTAAATCACAGATGAGTTTACATTAGGACTCTCTGTATACATATGAATATTGTGTTGACCGATGGGGGTCGCCTGCTATTCAGTGACACAGTGACATAAAAATGCAGCTCAGCGGAAAATAACTTTTTATGAACATTTCTACTTTCTTACCCAGAGATCATAGTTTCAAGGTTGTTCAAATATAAACTTTATATCGATGCTTCGATATGTGTATGTTTTCCGCATATTTTGTAATAACTAGAAAGAGAGATGAAGTAAGATTAGCAGCATCAACACAAGTGAAGTTTTTAGTTTTTACTCTTACCCACACATTATCCATACATATTTTTGAAATTTTTTTGTTGAAAAGGTGATATCCCTGGTGTGGTACAATGATACGGAAACCAGGATCTGATGATGCGATCCCAGAGAAATCGAGGGAAACTCTCAAAAATCTGCACAACTTTTTACTGGGTGTACCTATTTTGATGATTTTTAATTTAACCGATAGCCGATGTTTATCATGTGATCATATTTAAATTTCATCGAGATCTGATTACAACTTTTGGAGTCATCTTTGATAATACGTATTTACTTGACTATTTTTCGTCTACCTACGTTGTATTACTTGTCGATATAATTGAAGTCGGTTTTTTTTTCGTTTGCCTGCAAACACAATTATTGTTTTTATATTCCTATTAAAAATTGGAATTAATTGATAGTTAAAGTTAAATTTAATTAGCAATATAGAATCGATGTTAGAAATAATGGAAAATTACTTATTTATTTTCTTATTTAAAGAAATTCTTTAACTTCTATTTCGTATTTTTGTTATAATTGTCTACTAATAAAAAATAATATTAGAGTAATATGTCATATATTTAAAAAAAATACTGTTACATTAAACGGTCCCTTTGTCTTTATATTTAAAATGTACACTTTAAGGTGTATTAAATTTACCTCTACCCTTATCAAAATTTTTATATATTTTATCATTAATGCTATAAATTTATTTCTTGGTTGTGATACGGGTAAATGTGGTGCTTATATTGTAAGGTTACAGCAATTCGATCTATATCGCTTTCACTTGTTACGTGAACAATTCACTTTATACCACAATTTCAAACAAATCACATTTGATAATTTCACAAATTGAACATTTGAGATCATATAGAACATCAGTATACCTGAAAACATAAGTCTTAAACTTCAAGAAAACTTTATTCATCATTAAAGTATAAACTATTTATTTGCAATAAAGAATCGAAAGAATATTTATATTTGCACAATTTTCCATTGAAACTTTGATCTCTGGGTAAATCGGTAGAAAATGTCGATGTAAAGCTATGTTCCGCCTAGATGAATTTTCATGGGACCTGATAGCAAGCGACTTCATCGGTCGACGCATCATTCATATGCATACGGCTAGTTATAACGTAAGGCCTCCTGTGATTTAGTCGTCGTTCATTGCAATGGCATATACCTAGATGGACACATGTATATAGATATATGCAGGTATACCATTAACGATATTATAAGTAAAAAATTAAGGACTAGTTAACTAAAGCCGATTGTCAAAATAGCTTTAAATCGGGTAATCGGGTTTCAGTTAATTATGTTACCTCCAAATTTTTGCAATGGCCTCAATGAGCTCATTAACAAAATATTTCCGAAGATCATTACTAGCCACAAAAATAACAATTAATTAAAAATAAGGCATCTAATGAGCCAATTAAACACTGGATATAGCTCTCCACTGCACAATTTAAAACTGAAAGTTGGATCGGTAGTTAGAATGCTGCTTAGGGACTCAAATCACTCTAAACTTTGTAATCCAACATATTAAATAATAAATCATTGGAAATGTAATTAGCGCGACGATATTCCAAGAAAAAGTTCAAAGCTGAGGAAATTCTCATTCTAGAAATACCGATAATAATTAAACGAATCCAGTTTCTGATTCGACTCGCTTTTGCCGTGAGTAATAATAAATCACAAGGACAATCCTTGAGTGTTCGTGGACGCAATCAAGGTAATACTTTTACTTGACGGTTTATTACGTAGAATTTTTAAGTGTCGTCTAACCATGTATTTAATAATTAATCGTATACCACATCCTAAAAGTTACGGTTTCCTCACAAAAAAAAGTAGTAACTCTATTTCCAAACTGTATAAAATAGAATGATGTTTAGATAAAACCAACTTCCTACGACTTTAAGTAGATTTGCGGGATTATAATAATTAAAATCGTATCTAGTTGGAATAAACATATGGAGATAGAGACATCAAATTTTATCGAAATAATTAATCTGGTTTCCATTGCTCTCATAAACACTAATAATAAATATCAATTAAAAAGTAACCATATGAAAATGTATTCATCCAATATTTTTTTTCATACCAATTTCCGTTCAAATGAAAAGCAATTTTATAAAAAAGAAAATTGTGTTTGGAAGAAGACGGATATTGAATTAGTAAATGAAAAAAAAAAGATTTTTTTAATGAGAAATTTTTGACAACATAATTAATTAAATTACTGGATTATTTTTGCATTAAAGGGTCTTCGTAAAAGGCTACCTTAAAAGAATACCTATTTGAAGTATATTTTCAAATTTTGCTCAAAGGGGTAAAAAAGAACACCATTCGATTAATAATTAAGTTTTTAAAAATATAATTATCATATATTACGTTTCAACTTAAGCTAAATTTGGCCTTCGTCGGAACTTTATGCAAATCAATTTTATATTAAATACCGATGATCGTTTAAAATAAAATAAAATTACTGAAAGTTCACAGAAATGTTCGCAGCTAATAACAGTCTAAATATACTTCCATTAATAACGCGATTACGAGATTTTATGACGAGGTTTTATGGCAGACATTGTCATCATTTTTTGACGAATCAACTGAAATTCTGAACAAAAAATCTACGGTTTAGTCGGATTATGTAAATATTATCTTCAAGTTGTTGTTATTATTTGTCAATGTTGAAGTGAAAGTAGAGAACACAATATTTTAATCTATTTGCAGTCATTATATAATAAGTATTCACTAATTTAGTAAGTTATTATAAGTCAATATACATAAATATAGTACACACTCACGTAATATCACATACCTACAATACTTTTGAGGTGTATCAGTTAGTAACTTCAAGCTACATACCTTTTATCTTGATAAAATTATCTTATCGTAATAGCTATTTCAAACTTAAGAAAAATAATTTAAATAAATATCTATACATTCTACAAAATATTTTATATGCTCTATTAACTCAGTAAAATATCACAAAATATTACATACAAGTGTATGAATATTCAAGTTCAAGTTATAACACAAATAACTTACTATAAATATATCATAATATTACTAAATGTTATATTTTTTAAAGAATACGTAATATAATAAATAAATTCCAAGAAAACGTATTATAATTAAAAGGTGTTGAAGTGTACAAAATTCAAATACTAGATGTATAGTGCGTGGGTAGTTGCTCAGCGTTATTATCTTCCTTGAAAATTTTATATTTTTTTATAAGGTCTTTCAAGCTAATTTAAATTGTTGTTGTTTTCCTTTTTAACATGAAGTCTATTTTCAAACAACCTTTTAGAAATAATTAATTTCACTTAGCAAAAATAATAATGTTACATAGAGATTTCACTTTTGTGTGTCACATTCTGTACTATAAAGTCAACGTTATTGTTGTTATTATTATTATTATTTTGTTACATAGGAAGACGACACACATAGTAACTTTGAAATGTGTAACTAATATATATGTGACAAAGCGAGGATATCGTTTATTTATTCACGGAGATTTTCTAAAACATTATTAAAAATAGTTTTATACTATAAAATGATTTATGTGATACGCTTAACATTGTAAAACAATACCACGTGAATATTTATTAAAATTAAATGGTGAGACTTAGACAGAGGGGAACTAGACTTGTTCATTCATTTATTTGGATTAATGTGTTCATAGGGCAGATACTAGATAGATCTAGCATATGATACCTGACAATTGACACATCGTTTCACAGCAATCTCATCGCTACCACGAACAATGGAACTTTTCCTAACAAGCACATTGAAAATATGTTATCACGTACATCGTAAAGTATAAAATATGTTTCATATTTGGCAATACCGAGGTTTCAAAATCACGATTGCCTACGTTTAAAAAAACAGTTAACTAGACGAAGTGTTAGCACAGCGCCGGCTCATAGCTGTTGCACTGGCGGTTACGGGTTTGATACTCGCTCGTGGCATACATTTGTATCTGCCGCACCGATGGTAGCATATATTTTTATTAGCACGTAGTTTCGTTCCTGCTGATGTATAATAGCACAGTTATGCACTAGCGTTGCTATTTACTTTTTCTAGGCGACTGATTTAATTTTTTGGAATACCCTCGTATCGTATTACGTTGCGATGCACCTTAGGGGGTAGTTGTGTCGCGACACACTGGGTTTGCTGTATATAAGGCTCAGGACGTGTGTTGCGGGCCTTTTTTTGCTCTCCTCTTTTTTTGGATTGGATTCTCTCGCCGTCTTAAGATCTGAGTGGGTGAGTCATTGTAGTTTCTTTTGGTATAAGCTTTGCTTTAGTGTAAGTTGATTTTGTGAGTTTTTGAAAAAGAAGATTAAGATTCTGTAGGATTTTTTTTTTACTTTCTCTCTTGTGTCTCGTGTTAGGAGTTGTGGGTGACTCTCTAACCCAGCAAGCAATTTTTTAACACGTAGCACTGGCGCCCAGCGTAAATTCTCTAATATTTAAAATTATTTGTTTGTCGGTGAATTATTTTAATTATTTTGTTGTGTAGGGTATTGCATTGGCACTCAATTTTGTTTTTTCTTATTCTTGGCAAGTGGTTTTCTTTGGGTATGGAAAGGGTCTTGTCCTTGTGTCTTTGTGTGTTTTGTGAATTGTGTTAAATTATTACTTTTCATTTTTATTAATTAAATTTGATTACTGTTTCGTTTAGGTTGTGTATTTATATTAGTATGTTTAAAATTTAAAGTTAATATTTAAAAGTTTTTATTTGAATTTAAAAGATTTGTACGAACGTAGTCACGGTTTTTGCATTGTTAATCGTTCCTTGCTAAAAATTTTCAGTTACCTACTTTTTGTATTAATTATTTCTTGCTCAATAATTTTTGCCGTAACTAAATTTTTTTTGACTACCCTCTATTAACGAATATTTTTGCTTACTTTGTACTTCTTTGTTACATTTTAACATTAATTTAAATCGAACTTTTATTTGTACTTTTTGTTTCGTTTAAATTTTATTATTGTGCTACGGTGACTCACTCAATAAAATTCGTACCCCTGCCTAAGGCTGAGTTAGAATATGAGGTGGTTGTTCGGAATGAGGAGCCAGCTGCCGCAGTTTTAGCTTGCGTGGACAGATATTACGGTTGTCGGAATTGTTACCGTCAGAGGAGATTTTGGTCAGTCCGTTGGATATTATAACCGATTTGGCAGGTATTAGTGACACTTTGATAAAAGTGAAATCAATTATTAATATATTTTAGTTATAATTAATTTTAGTTTTCGGTTAGTGTCGTGTGGTTCGCATTATTTGGACTCTGATAGTATAGAAAATATGATTTTTACTCCTCGTGACTGTTATGCGGAGAACTTAGGTCGGTTGGCGAGTATTTTCGATAAAGTTCAATTTCGGTTGTATGCCGCTCATTTAAAAATACTTCAAGTTATAATTTGCGTCGTAGGACTGCGGAATTTAATGTTGGTGATCTTGTTTATAAGAAAACTTACTTCTTGAGTGATAAAGATAAATACTTTTCTAAGAAATTAGCGCCTAAATTTATCAAATGTCGAATTGTTGATAAAAGATCTCCTCTTGTATACGTATTACAGGATATGAATGGTAAAGATCTTGGGGTTTGGCATATTAAAGATTTGAAGTTAACAGGAAGTTCTGGTAGTAAGGGTAATTGATATTGTGTTTTCTTTTTGTTTTAAATCTATATTACGTATTCCATTTTTTGAGACGGGTGATGATCTCATTTTTTTTTTATTTTTTTTATTTTGTGCTTATTCAAGTACATGACTTATGATAGTTGTGTGTTGGGTACATCTCTAATGTACTTTTGGTGTTTATTTTTGTTGAGTTATTCCACTGAGCAATAACTTAATTTGTGTGTGTTGGGTGCATCTCTAACGTATCTACTCACTCATATTATTTTGTTTAAAGCCTACGCCATAAGTTGTTGTTATTGTTGTGACAACTTAATTCTGGAACGGGTGGCGATTCCACATATTATTTTATTCTATTGAATATATATTCGATTCTAATTGTGTTATGCACATTCTAAAGCCTACATCGGGAATACGGTATTAAATATGGATTAAAAAAGAAAAAAAAATTGTTAAATTAAAAATTTTAAGTAGCTGCTGAGTGGTGCTCATTTATAGACCGTCTCTCTGAGTGTCAGGGCGTTAATTGTCTAGGTCGGTTAACGCACATTGATAGTTGAATTTCAGGATGTTGTATGTTAGTGACGTATGATTGGGTCGTAAGACAGTGTTGCAGTGAATTCAAAATTATATGTGGTGTTTTTGTAATTCGATTATCTCTTATGATTAATCTATCAAAAAAAATTTTTTTTTCTCTTAGTGTGGAGTTAAATTTTATAATCCCTTCCTGAGCTTACCAGATTCTCTCCTTACATTAGTTTTTTTTAGAATTTTGCCAGAGATGCAAAATTCTTCTCTGTCGGGGGGGGTATTGTAGCATATATTTTTATTAGCACGTAGTTTCGTTCCTGCTGATGTATAATAGCACAGTTATGCACTAGCGTTGCTATTTACTTTTTCTAGGCGACTGATTTAATTTTTTGGAATACCCTCGTATCGTATTACGTTGCGGTGCACCTTAGGGGGTAGTTGTGTCGCGACACACTGGGTTTGCTGTATATAAGGCTCAGGACGTGTGTTGCGGGCCTTTTTTTGCTCTCCTCTTTTTTTGGATTGGATTCTCTCGCCGTCTTAAGATCTGAGTGGGTGAGTCATTGTAGTTTCTTTTGGTATAAGCTTTGCTTTAGTGTAAGTTGATTTTGTGAGTTTTTGAAAAAGAAGATTAAGATTCTGTAGGATTTTTTTTTTACTCTCTCTCTTGTGTCTCGTGTTAGGAGTTGTGGGTGACTCTCTAACCCAGCAAGCAATTTTTTAACACGTAGCACGATGATTTTCGTTAACTCGTCGTATGTGCTTTATGTAGGGGAGCGAGGGGCTTGTTGTAACAAGGGTAAGTAGTAACAGGCTCTTTTCACTAGGATCTTAAACTTTATCAACGCATTTGTTTGACTCGATTTAACCTATAAACCGCGCTGCATCATGTTGCCATAGCCAATGTCCCGCCGGCCGGCGCAATGTGCGAAATTGTGCACGCGCATCATTTTTGCCAGGTAATATGAAATTATATTGTCGTAAAATTTTGGTTTGCATTATTAATATCGACCAATTTCAGACTTTATATATCTTATTTACATACAAATTTATCTATCTTTGATAATGTGTAACAGTTTTTAAGGTTGCTAAATTGTTTAAATAGTTATGTTGATAAATGTTAAAAATCATACCATGGGGTTAGCTGTAACAAAAACCCGGGGCAAGTTGTAACAAAATTCCAGGCTTGATGTAACGTGTTACAATATGCCCCAAGTTATGTTCTTCTAGAATGAGGGTGTATAAAAGAAAGTCAGAGCGGGCAACACAAAGCCAAGAAGTGTCCGAGTTAGCGGCAGCTAAAGTTTTAGAAAAAAATGCAGTATTCGGAAAGCTAGTCAGACTTTCGGATTATGTCGCGTATTTCTTTATAGATACATATTATCTGGTATGTGGTGAAGCTTACACAGATTCAAATAAAGAAGATTGGGTAGAGTGTATCATTTGTAAGATGTGGGCACATGTAGGATGTGTTACAGGAGACACTATTTCTTTTATTTGTATTAATTGTTGCTCAGATGAAGACTAAATTTAATTATAATGAAACCTACCAAATGTTGTTTCTTATATAAGTACAATACTTTGTTAGATAGATATTAAAAAGAGATAATTACGAAGCATACCTTACATATAAATAATTTAATTACTCACTGTGATCTAAAAGTGCAATGATGATTATAAGTGGTGTTTAAGTACATAAAACAGTTAATTATTTAATTTTTAGGCGTTGATTACTTAAAAGTCTATTTGAGTTGATTTTTGATAAGAATTACATAATACCTACTTTAAAAAGGTGTCAATTTTGTTAAAAATAAACAAAGAATAAATGATTACAGGTATTAGTGTCGTTTTTTTTTGTCGTTACTACTTGCCCCGGTAGATGTTACAACTTGCCCCAAGCACGAGGTAAGTTGTAACACCGCACTTCTTCTAGAAAATAATTGATTGTAAAATAATGACTAATAGTTATGGTATTATTTTTACTTTATTGGGTAGAAGAAGAGTTACAGCATCCATCCATCTTTATTTAGTAGCAATATAATCAATAGATTTCAAGATATATTAGTTTTCATGAAAAATGTTACAACAAGCCCCTCGCTCCCCTATTCTATGTGTTCCCGGACATATGAGTAAATCCAAATTATAGTAATTTGTTCAAACAGTTTACAAGGCAAACAGTATCTGCCTAAAGAGTAAATTTAAACATTATCTGTTTTATAAAGATGGAACATTGACCTTTATTGTTTAATCACGCAAGTCGTCTGGAATGGATCGTCTTAAATTATATTTATATTTTAAATATAATTTAAGACGATTAATTATATTTTAAATATATCCACGTCTTAACAAACTTAAAGCTTACAGCAACTATATGGATGAGTTACGTATATTACTTACCTATCTAAAGATATGCAGACTAAAACGTTTGAAGATAAATAAAGTCCAAATGCTCGTAGAACAAGAAAAACTTTGCACGCAGTATTACCAGCCAACCACGCGTTTGTCGTTCGCCAACCAATCTGAAAAAAAAGTGTTAGTTTAAAAATAGTTGTAAAGTTTCTTCTCCATTTTTAAGATATTTAAAGTTTAAATACAGGTGGCTAAAAATATCGTTTACGGTGTTACATGTTATCCAGCAACCTTAACTTAGTCACAATATGCTACAGATATTGAGACTGTATTTATCTTGCAAAAAAGGACTATTCGCGGCATTTATGATCTTGAAGCTCAAGTCTCCCTACGGGATGTTTTTTAAAAGGTAGACATATTAACAATTTTGTCGCAATATATTATGTATGTTCACCATAATATTCATTGTTTTGAAATAAATAGTAATAATCGCATAGGAAAAACACGAAAAGGATTAACAAAATTGTATCTCTAAGTTTCCGACTGTGCAAAGTAAACGTCTCCTTTCAAATCAAAATCAAAAATCCCACAAACAATTTTGTACTTGTCTCAACATAAATTGAAAAAGTTTGTATTTAAAAAAATTAGATAAAGCGTATTATTCGGTGCAGGAATCCATAGTTGATAAAGATGTGTGGACTTAGTGGCGCTGTATTTAATGCAAGATATTACTAATTTTGTACTAAAACACAGTTTATGTATTATTTTCAAAACAATAACTGCGGAGTTTCTTGCCGATTCTTCTCTGCAGAATCTATATTCCGAATCGATGGTAGCTTTTAAAAACTAATTAATCACTTTAAAATTTAGTTTTTGTAAAATAACGATTCGTAAGTGCTCTTAATGTCTCGGTAAACATTACTTCCTATTACATCCTCGGCTTTATTAAATATTACAATTAATAAAATAGTGTTCCTAGTATAGACCGAGAGAAAAAAAAGCCGGAGGAAAAAACTCAAGGTATTCTTTTAAAATTTAAAGTCATATGCAAGACAAAAAACGCAACAGTATGACTATGCTATATAATATGATCAAGGCAAACACTAGATAGCCAATCGTGGGTGCCGAAATCACTACACGCCATCTACTCACAATATTTGTAACTCTATAATATCTATTTACAGGGCAAGTCATAGACAAAGCCTTATCGAGCTTTATTCAATACCATGCATTTTCATCATTAACGTATTAATTGATATTATAATAAGCTTTACTATAAAAAATTCGCTTGTATTTATAGCAACAATTTTTTACATAATATTTTTCGGGAGATTCAAATGAAAAATATTTTTAATAAACATGTTGTTTCTCCTTAATAAACGTTATAAAGCGTGGATACAAAGCGTAATATAAAACGTTGTATGAAAAACTATGGAAAATTAAGTCGAATGAAATAACTGATGTTAATACATTTAACGTTTTACAACGTTTTTCCCAGTTTATCTATGCAAATAAATAAAATTGGAGTGTCTGCTTGTCATATTAAAAAAAAAACCGCCTTTTATTAAATTCATATGTACGGTACATATACCAAAATATAATTTTTTATAATTTTTGTCTGTCTGTCTGTCTGTTTGTCCCGGCTAATCTCTAAAACGGCTGGACCAATTTTGACGGGACTTCGACTGGCTGATAGCTCATGTAATAAAGAGTAACTTAGGCTACTTTTATTTTAAAAATATATTTATTTTATAACTGTGGGAACTAAAAAACGTTTTTGTTAAATTCGACGCGGACGAAGTCGCGGGCACAGCTAGTGTAAGATATAATTATAATATCTACCAGCATTTACCGCACCGATACGAATTTATGTTTTAATTTTAGATTTTTATTTATTCATAAAATTTTATTTAATTCATTTAATAGAACGTTTTCATTTTTAAGTATCACGTCAATAAAATTGTTTTTAAGGAGTAATCTCGTCTGTCGGCTCTGACGCGTACTTTTATTAAGTTTCATAAACGGTATTGTCAAAGTGTGTAAAAGGAAAAAATATTATATCAAGGAACCAATTGGCTAAATAAATAGATGGACTTAGAATACATGTATTTCACTAGTACCAAGACAGCACATTTAACTTCGCCAATGTCAACTAGAATAGATAAGACATGAAGGAGATCGATCGATGCATTAGTAGTAATATAAACTAACAGTAGTAACATACAAGTAACAACTTCAGCAGAAAGTTTTCTACAATTCCGTACAAAATTGAAGTGTTCATACCTTATAATTTATTTAAGCTACATAAAAAGGTATGTAAGGTACCTGTCATGAAGATAAGTATACTTAAATATTGATATGAAGAGTCATAGTATGTTCCTACATTGTTCAAAAATCTAATTACTTATAATGGAAAAGTTCATTTAGTAACTGATATGTTCGATCTTTTGACAATTCATGAGTTAAATGTATTTGCAAGCAAATTGGTAAAAAATCATTAAAGATGTAAGTCCTTTATCAATAATATTGTCAATTTTCAGTTTTAAAGTATTCTACATAAACGAGACAATTAGTTATTTGTTAATAAAATGAAAATATTTCTATTTTTATAGTATTCACAATTTTCATTAGTTATTTTATATATTTTTTAATATTTGTATGATTAAAAGGGACAAAAAAACTCAAGTCAGTCACTGAGCCAGTTTTGTTTTAAGCCTAAACCCTGAGGTGGCTTGTCCTAAAGAGCGCTGTTGCAGTGCACTTCCACTCCACTGTATTTTTTAATATTAAATACTATACTACACTACATTAAATTCTTTCTACTCTGCTATGCCTATACAATAATGTATTATTATATCATATTTCTCGTATTCTCATATGTGCTATACCTACCGCATGTTCAGCCGTGTGGCGTGCGGGGTGTGCTACGCGCCGCAGGGATAACTTGCCTGTGCGCTGTTGCCGTTCTTGTTTACACAAACAAACGTGTCGGCTTCGTCAGTTTATTAGCAGTTTTTCTTTTAAATAAATAATAAAAATAGTTTATACGCGACGTTTTGATTTAAAATGGAACAAAACAGTCTATCTTTTATTAAAAACTGTGAAAAAAACTCTCAAAATGTGCCTCGAACTGAAAGCTAAGGGGCCACCACGTCCTGAAATTGTACTTAATCAAAAAAATTGTACGAAAACTAAGTATTTTACGCATGGTTTTAAATCTGATGAATATTTCAAAATACCTTTGTCATTTTGTGGATGTGAAGAAAGCAATATATTATTTTGTTTTTCGCGTCTGGTGTTTGGAGCTGGTGCTGGTAGTGGTGGTGAATCTGCATGGATGGATATCAGCGATGCTGATTTAGCGAATCTTTCAATAAAAGTGAGAAAACATTCTCAATCTCGATTTCATATGTTATGTGAAGTGCAATTGGTATCGATCGTCCTACAAGACATTCGTAAGCAATCAATTCCATATCTGATTTTCACAAGAAAGTAATAGATGTTTTCTCTCGTCAAAAAGACTGGCGAATGGATTTTCTGTGCAAATAAAATAAATGTCAAGTTCTAGTTTTTCGTTTATTTTTATGTGAACCCTAATCAAAAAATGTCACGAGCCACCTCTGCCTAAACTATAGTATTTTTTTTTCTGTATTTTTTTTAAATATATGGCTATCAGAAGTTACACTTTTCAAGAAAGCAGTTTTCGATAAAATTTAAAAATCCATGCTTTGTATAGAGAATCTGTTGATATTTAAAATCTTGCCTGTAAACAATCTTTAAAATAGCCCGCTGATTACGTCCTAACTTTATTTACTAACTTTCAGTCACTGAGGCTCGTGTCAAAATGCGTCTAAAAATGTAAATTAATTAAAAGAAAGTACCACTATTACCGGCAAATGATAAGATTCGATTTCTTTTCAACTGACTTCAAATAAGGATCAGGTTTTAAAATCGAGTGTATTTTACTTTTTATTTATTTATATGTGTGTTAACTCATAACAATTTAATGGGTGTACTGATTCTGATGATGCTTTTTATATTCAAAAGCAGTAGTTTGTCATGTGGTTCTTTTTAAATTTGATTGAGATCTAACGATTACTTTTCGAGTTCATCATCATCATCATTACAGCCTATACAGTCCACTGCTGGACATAGGCCTCCACAAGTTTACGCCAAAAATAACGTGAACTCATGTGTTTTGCCCATAGTCACCACGCTGGGCAGGCGGGTTGGTGACCGCAGTACTGGCTTTGTCGCACCGAAGACGCTGCTGCCCGTCTTCGGCCTGTGTATTTCAAAGCCAGCAGTTGGATGGTTATCCCGCCATCGGTCGGCTTCTTAAGTTCCAAGGTGGTTGTGGAACCTTGTTATCCCTTAGTCGCCTCTTACGACACCCACGGGAAGAGAGGGGGTGGCTAAATTCTTTAGTGCCGTAGCCACACAGCACTTTTCGAGTTATCTATGCGTATTTACTTGATTATCTTTTCATCTACCTACGTTGTATTTCTCGTCGATAAGTGAAGTCGGTTTTTTTTTGTTTGCGAGCAAACACAATTATGGATTCATTAAATTCAAGTCCTTAATATAAATTAAGAGCGGATTACCTCCAAGAACACTATTTTCGGAACTCTGTATTCGCTTGAATAAATTACTCTTTATGAAGTGAGACTAAATAGAGTAAAGCTGGTAAGTAAGCAAAGGTTCAGTATTCATCATAGCATGGTATGTGAAGCTCAATTGGCAGCATTAATACTAGAACAATAATGGCCTCAAAAAACCATCCATAAAAAATAATTCCACTATCTCAACTCACAAGCGTGACAAAGCCAGTAAAATCGGTATAAAACCCGGCCTTTTCTCGTATAATATTATGAAGTACAATATCTAATATTGACGCTTAAGTTTGGAAAATAATCATATGATTAAGCATTTGGAAAATCTTTTAGTATACATTAATTTTTATAATACTGTATTTACCATTAAAAGATCCAAAATAACCTCTTTTTTATCCAGGAGGTTACTACACTATTTGCAAATCATTAATATGAGACGCTAGTAGAAACAAACAGGCATCGATTTTGTACGTTTCCTTTCTGACCAAAGCAAACCTGTTTAAACACGTATCAAATGTTGTTTCAACATAATTTAGTTACTTAAGTACTACAAAATAATCAGAAAAAAACTTTTCAACATCACGCATCAAAAATCAGACTTATTTTGAGTCTGTCTAACAAGCAAACTGTAAAAAGTTTAAAATTAGGTCGGGGAAAAAGTTTTTTCGTATTTTATATAGAAATTCAAGATAAACTTTTACAAAATTTATTTACATTAAATATTTATCATAATTGCATTTAATATTATCATAATAATTGTATCACTTTGTTCAATGACAAATGAATGATAGTGACAGGATCCCTTTGCTTAATTTATTGTTCTTTGTAATACAGTTGTACCGCATTTTTAGTAAGATTTTGTTTATTTCACTAAAATAAAACAGGTAAACAGGTTTTATATAAAACTAGGTGGTTATTTTTTTTTCTCTTATATTAGACACGCGTAAAAAATAATAAAAAAATAATTAAAAAATTCAAAACATTTAAATAAGTAGTTATATTAATTAGTGCATATTAGACACAAGTATTAATTAATAAAAAAATTAAAAATAGTTAAATAAGGAGTTATTTCTTTCAATAAATTTAATAAATCACTACCCACATTTTAAGCCGTCATTATTTAAACAATTCTAAATTTCAACTAAATATACTAATGAAGAAGAAAATCTATAAATGTTTATCAGCAGTCAGCAACAGTGTAACAGTTACTATTACAATGTACTCTGTGGTAACAGTGTAAGCTCAATACCTCTCTAA
This sequence comes from Melitaea cinxia, assembly GCF_905220565.1. Classification (NCBI taxonomy): domain Eukaryota; kingdom Metazoa; phylum Arthropoda; class Insecta; order Lepidoptera; family Nymphalidae; genus Melitaea; species Melitaea cinxia. The sequence continues at coordinate 11,632,765 of NC_059406.1, forward strand.
TTGGACAAATTCGCAAAATACATTTATTTTTAGTTTCCTAAAGATTGTCGAGGTATTTTCCCATACTCCTATTTATTTCCATTGAAATTGGTACCAATAGTTGATAGCTATTTACTATCTGTCTCCTTTGAGTAATCGAAATCAGTGACTGTTTAAATTATATTATTAATGTATTATATTTGATTGGTACTTATTATTTATGAGATATCTAATCCAGTTTTACTGCGACCTATTCCTATATAGAGTTGTTTGATTTTTGCTTGTAGACCCTGAACAATCGCGCAATGTTCTCGTAAACGATGTTAGAGCGATCAAATAGTGGTATACTTTAAACATTCCTAATTTCCGGATTTTGCTCGCTTAAATAACAAACAAGCTCAGAAAGGAGATGGCGACTTTTGGGCCAAAATGTAATGAGTAGAGATATGGTTTAAAAAATTGGTCATTTTTTTTTTATTTTAAAATATAAAATATCAGCTCGATTCTGAATCTGGAAGCGGAGAAAATTGAGAAAGATAGTTTTCATCAAATTATTTTGGTATCGATTCAATTATAATCGATTACAGAATTCAAAAAGAAAATGTTTGCACTAGTTAATTAACTCAAGATATTTAGATGCACAATTAAAGCTGTAAACAATAATGTGCATTTCAAATAAAGTTACATTAATATCGAAAATATCAATTAATAAATGATAAACTAAAATGATTATCGATTTCATATCGATTTAAAATAAATCATATTTTTAATGACAGCCTTGACAGCTGGTTAACAATAATACTGTGTCCGTCATTCGTTTCGTGTTTACTGTTTTCCGATGCATTCTGAGTCCATTCCTGATATTTATTTATGGTTTCAAGTGTATATCAGTATTTGTAATGAGTTTTCAAACATTCTTCACTAAATATAACAAACATTAGTTCTACAAGAACTTAGTGATCGGGTTTTTTTATAGACATTGTAACATAACCTCACTTTTACAAAAAGTCTAATAACTCCACTCTCAGATAGCCAAAATATAGATAATTTTTAGCGAGGGATCAATAAGCCTAAATGCATTAATTGAAACCATTTTCATTTCATTACATTTTGGCCCAAGAATGTATGGAATCGTATCATTCTCCTTTCCGTTATATTTATGTTTATGTTTTTAGCCTTTATTTGTAATTTATTCGTTTTGTGAGATATATGGAGTACATCTATCTTAAACTTTCATGACAATCTACCAACGAACTTACAATAATAACTTAATTTGGATCTTCTAATATTTAGTATAGTAGCCATTTTAAAAATTAAACTGTGATATACTGAGTACCTATCTCATACCCAGAACCAAAACATTATTTTTTTTCATATTTGTTTATTAATTTATATAGAAACAGAAAAACAGTAATTTTCAGAGTCGTAATTAATCTACGAGGCCGGCGATTTGTTAGATCTACTCAACCGGAAAAGTCAATGAGCTTTCTTCGTTATTTATATATTCCTGTGACGTAATTATAAAAAAACAGATACATTTTGTTTGTTTTATCAGAAAAAATTCTACGTATGTTTCATTAAAACAATCGTTTAAAATTATAGAATAATAAAAACAATTGCCATTCTACTACGGAATATCATTTCATCATCATTTCAGCCTATTGCAATCCACTGCTGGACATAGGCCTTCACCGTGCACGCTGCTTGTGCCAAAAATGGCGTGAACTCATGTGTTTTGCCCATAGTCACCAGGCTGAGCAGGCGGGTTGGTGACCGCAGGGCTGGCTTTGTCGCACCGAAAACGCTGCTGCCCGTCTTTGGTCTGTGTATTTCAAACCCAGTAGTTGAATGGTTATTCCGCCATCGGTCGGCTTTTTAAGTTCCAAGGTGGTAATGAAACTGTGTTATCACTTAGTCGCCTCTTACGACACCCACGGGAAGAGAGGAGGTGGCTATATTCTTACTGCCGTAACCACACATAATATATGGAATATAATTAATCATCATTTAAAAATACTAAAAAAATAGTCAAAAGCTATGTGATTTTTTTAAATGCGTATTATTTATTATTTTCTATGCTCGACAGAGCTAAACGTAAAGATAAGGTCGCAGAGGACATGACAGCTACATCCAGACTGACATTAACAAATCTTGTAATGTCGAGACGAATTATCTTCGTAGCGGAAACTGACCTTGATAGTATCTTTATCACCGAGGTCAGTTTATCCTTATAAAATTTGCTTTACACTCCATATTACTTCCCTAAAAACACATAATTCTTGATACATCCAAGTGGTTGTCGTAAACAGGAAAACGGTTCAACAGAATGCATACACATTTTTTATATTTTTAATACACGGTGGACTGTTACTAAATGTAAGCAACTTATTGCTCGTTTTAGGTAGGTAACAGTCGTGTATAGATACATTTTTTCCTAAAAAAATTACATAAAATAATAACTACATATATAAATAATGTAATGATTATATAAAACAGATGTATATATGTATGTATGTAAAAGTTGCTTTGCACATACGTGTACGATTTTCCAAATATGCTATTTATAATAAATTTTATTATAACAATAACCAATTTCATATGAAATACGTGAACCATTTTTGTTATTGCCTGTGATCGCTCCATCTTTGAAATAAAAATTATTAGAAACGTATAACAGAAAAATTTCTGCTATAATATAATAGTAAAAATCCTCATAGCAACAGTTACTTTCGCTTACTGGAAAACGTATTATCGTACAATAACAATAGCTGCTAACACAAAACACTGTCTCAAAAGCTTTTGTAGTAAGCCGATCTTTTACGCATGTTGCTACGACACTAATGCAATGAATTGATATGAAAAATAATACTCTTTCGCATCGACTATTTATAGAAAATTTTGTTATAAATAAATAATTGTGTTTGTTCTTAGACAAAAAAAAACTTACTTCTATTCACATCGACAAGTAATAAAATGAGGACGTCATCTACGTATTTGAAATCAATACTGCAAACTTAATGCATTCCTGCTTACCTTCACGTCTTAATCCTCTAAAGAAGCACTCAATGATTCTTAGATCTGTTAAGCGAAAGTAAATGAAAAAGACTAAGTGAGAAACCCTCACTCCTCCTTTTTTCATCTTTTTTACCTCTCAACAAAGTCACTACAGAAGGGGACCATAAAAACGTTTGCTGTCGATCATCAGTCTAACTCTAGCCGATATTATCTTATTAACAATTATTATATTAACAAAAAATTTATGTAGAATTTTTTTGCCGACTTAGTTGTAAGTGATTACCGCAGCTTATAGACGTCTGCAAAATCAAAAGCATCGCTAGCGTGTTGCCGATCATATCCCCAATTCCCCGAGAAGCTCTGGTCATCATACTTACCAACAGGAACACAACACTGCTTGAAAACAATAATATATAGCTATAATATTCCGTAAAGTCGAGGTACCACCTCAGTCGGGCTGCTCCGTATATTGAGCTGGAAATTTCCTGCTGTGCCCTACCTCAGTTAATTATACAAAATAAAAAATGTTTTATTTCCTTAAAATCAAAAACAACTAGAATTAAAATAGCTGATTTACGGCTGCCATAAATGCAAATATCTGTTTATTTTTAAAGTTATTACGATTAAAATTAATTTGCCGAGTACTATACCAAGATTAATTAAAATACTCCTTGGCGTCATCGTATCCGTAATAAGAAATTAATAGACTTATTTAAGAAGGAAAGAGAACCTAATAAGAGCCGCTTAACACAAATTTTTAATTATATTAGATACGATGATTAATCATTTGAAGTACTATATTTTTTTTTCAAATTCAATGTAAAACAAAATACCGTAAAAAGTTACATTTTTTAATCCATTCGTCGTCATGTAACACGCGATACGACGATACAATAAAAATTGAAACATAAATTGAAAAATAAAAAATTATTTTTGTTTTTACTATCAACTATGATGTCCTCACAAGTTGTTTTAACATATCTGAAATGTATAGAACAACAACATTTTATTATATATTTAAAGAATTATATGATATCACTGTTTACTGACAATCACAAACACACAGTTTTACTTTATTGCTGATAAAGATTAAAGTCATCACGAAATGTAAGAAGATTTATTTAACAACAGAAAACTGCGACGGTCTAAAAGTTTTTACAGTTCAAGTCCGATCAGATAAGAAACTTTATATAGAATTATGCTACAAATTCGAATCTCTTACTTGACTAATCAACTAAAATAACTTACAGTTACAAGATACAAACGAGAGCCATTAATTTATCACAGAAGCTATGTACAAAATCAGTCAACTAGAAATAGTAATCGGAGTTCAGTTGTAAGCAAATATATATATGTATAGATACATTTACATTATATAACTTGCTTCACTGCATTTAGTACTAGTGCATGAAATAGCTATTAAGTAAAATTAATTAGGAAAAGATCTTGCTTGGGTCGCCCGAAGCTTATGCGTTTGAAGTTATATGAAACGACAAATAGTTTTTTTTTAAATTTATTTAGTTTTGCCATTTGCTTTTATTGCATTTCAATGTTGGTCTGCAATCCCGCTTTCTATATTGAAATTTATTTGACTGACCTCGATGAATACTACAGCAGTGGTTGTTACAATTTTTGCGTTTACTGGACTTCGATTCTACAACTATATAAAATAAGTATCTATAGAAAACGATGAAACTCTACTGCAATTGTAAACTACAATATAATTTTAGTTTTAAATATTAGATATTCGATATAACTCCTGAGGGTTGTGGAGATCAAATGGATCAAACTATAATTAAAGGTTCAGTCTAATTAATTTTTTACATTCATCTATATATTAATACGTGAAGCAAAAACTTTGTACCCCTTTTTACGAAAATTGCATGGATGGAGATGTATGGAATTTCGTACACTTGTAGAGCGCAGAACGCTAATATTTTTTTTAAATTATGCATAAAAATATATTAAATCAAAATAATTATTCAATCATAATATAATATATATATATATATATATATATATGTATGTTTGATAATTATAATATAAAACATAACATACATACAATAAAATTATTCAAGTTTTGAGATAACAGGATAATTAATTAAACATGATTAAATAACAGCTTTTAGTTTAAAATTCTTGCAATTCGATTACTCGTAAATTATGTTGCATTTCTTCATAAAACCAAAAAATATTGCTGTCAAATTTTGAAATAATTATAATCTATGAAATAAATATTGAAATTATGTATAAATCGTAAAACTTACCTCAAGCGGGATAACAATAAAGATGACAATTAAATCTGCAACCACTAGGTGAGTCATTAATAAATTGACTCTAGATTTTCTTCTTCTCGAGCGCACTAAAGATATAAACACACACACGTTTCCAACTGCACCCACAGCGAACAGAGTGCTGTATATACAGACAACAAAACCCTGTTCTGAAACTGGCACTGTGTCCCTCACTGTGTCGGTTGTATTTGGCACGTCGTTAAAATAATCCAAGAATTTCTGATCGTCAGATATATTTGAATTTGAATTTTGCATTATGGTTACAGTATTACCTCGAATATTTCACTAAATAGTATTTCAGAAATATTAAATTTTAATAATAATAAATTTAATTAATGTCACAATAGTAAATGGATTAATTTTAAGTTTAAGAATATATAGCATGTTTATTTGAATTTTTTTTAACTCATAATTATTTTATTTTTGTCTTGTTTATACTAACAATAATACTGTTTTTTTTTCAAAACCTCACTTTTAATTACCAGTTACACATTTTCTTACTAGCCTACGATTTTCACACACACAAACTTTAAACTTTAGTAATAATCTATAATATACTCGAAAGATCTCGTAGCAGTTTGTGGCGCTACGAAGCGAAACGTGCGTCCTGCGTAGCGTCGTAGGTGAATGTGCCGGATTTAATAAGCCTTGAATATATGAAAACCTGGAACGTAAGGGTTTTAATTACCAGTGTTTCATTTATTTCAAGGTTTTGTTATTTGTTTTATAACAGTTGTGTTAATGATATTATGTCGTAGTTATTTATGTTTAACCGACCGAATCTAACACGATTATTACCGAATGTAATGTGAAAATAAAAGACTTAAGTGATTATAATGTATTTATTTATGTATTATTCGTAACTAGAATGCAATAATATTTAAATTAAATCTATTGATTTAGGAATTCTCTTTGTTTACAAATAAATAACCAGTCAGTTGTATACAATTTTATCAAGAAAAACATCATATATTACATCAAATAGAAAGAACATTATGCATAGCAATAAAATATTAATATATTAAAGTAAATAGTAATCACTTACAGTTTTTATGTCTTCGCTGCTCGAACGTCCGAAACGAACTGGCGAGGCAATGGCGACATCTCCATTTTATTTACAAGGGTGGAGATGGCGCCATGCCCGCGTGTTTTATAATTCAAACGAAAATTGACATACATCTATGTTGTTTTACTATTATAAATCATTATTATATTTTAAACTATATTTGCAAACAAGTAAGAGTTTCACTAGCTAATCTCATAATAAATGGAAATAATATTGTCGACACGAGGCAATGGCGGCATCTCTATTTCATATAGAAAAGGTGGGGGATGGCGCCATTCCCACGTGTTTAATAATTTAAATGAAAATTAACTTACATCTATGATATTTTACTATTATAAATCATTATTATATTTTAAACTACGTTTGCAACCATGTACGAGTTTTATTAGTTGATTTCATGTTAACCGGATATAATATTGTTGACAGTCGGTCATCCTATTATTGTACGTCCTCGTACTTGACTGCAATCATTCTGTAATTAAAACTAAGACAATTTTGTTCACAAAGCAACAATTATAACAATATTATAAAATAAAACTTTTTTTCAAAACGACCCAATTGGTCGTAAACTTTATAAAGACCCAATTGGTCGCATTATAACACATGGACCCAATCGGTCCTAAATAAAATAGGGACCCAATTGGCCCTAAACCACATAAAGACCCCATTGGTCATTAATTATTAGAACCCAATTGGCTCTAAGACCCCATTGGTCGTTAATTATTGGAACCTAATTGGCTCTAATGCATAAACAATCAGTACACGTCATTCACCGTCGGATTCATTATTTAATTCTCTATCACTTATTAATGTATCATCGTGAGGTCGTTTAAAACAAACCCAGGGTTTCAATTTATCTACGGCTACAACATTGGAATACTTTTTATTTCCCTTCCTTGATAATGGTGTGTCTTCAACCTGATAACGATCATGATCAAAGACATGTGTGATTTTATATGGCCCTTGATATTTGGGAATCAGTTTTTTACTATTTCCTGTAGCAGGAATGTGACGTTCTACTCTCACCAAATCCCCAATGCTATATTTTATTGCTTCATAGCGGGATTTATCATAATTTGCTTTTTGGGCTTCTTGTGTTGTTTCAATGTGAGAGGCTACCTCACTACGAATCTCTTCAAGACTCTTGTCTAACTGGTCAATGTCACTCTCAATTATTGAGGTTACTTTGCTATCACTAGGGCCCTGTGGTCTTATGCCAAACAAGGCCTCAGCAGGAGTCTTGTTTATACCCTTGTTAAGGGTGTTGTTGATACCCCACTGGATATCGGGCAGGTGATCATCCCATTTTCTATCAGAAGAACCAATACATTTAGCAGTTAAAGCATCAACAATAACTTTGTTGTATCTCTCCACCTGTCCGTTAGCCCTTGGGGTAGCAACGGAGTTCAAAACGTGTTTGATGCCCTTGTTTAAGACAAATTTCTTGAAGAGATTACTTGTAAATGACGAACCACGGTCAGAAATTATACGTTTAGGTACGCCAAAGATACTAATGAATTCATTTAAAATATTTACTGTTATTTTGGATTTGGTACTCTTTACAGGCTTTAAATAAATATATTTTGTAAATGCGTCAATCAATACTAAAATGTACATGTTCTTTTTGCTACTACACACAAATGGCCCAACATGATCCATATGGATGGTGTCAAACGGAGTATCTACTTTGTGGATAGGGTGTAAGAAACCGGGTCTCTTACCACCAGGTGTCTTACTATATGCACATTCTAGACAAGAGCCTACATATTTAGTGACAAAATTGCGCATATTTGGAAACCAATAATGAGACTTTATGCGTTCTAACGTCTTGTCTACCGCGAAATGGCCTAGATCGTCGTGGTTCTGTTTAACGATTTGCCAGCGGACACCTTTAGGCACAACCCATCTATCACCTTCAGCTGTAATTCTAAAAAGTTTACTATTTTTGAGTTTGTAGTTACTTTTTATCTCTACGAAATCGTCAAACTCAGGATTAGATAAAATCCCAATAATTCGTTGTATCTCAGAATCAGAATTTTGTACTGTTGAAAGCCAATCAGTTTCAGTTACTGCATTAATGGTTCTTTCGGAACGATTATTATTATTGGTAGATGGGTTGCGGCTCAAAGCGTCCACATGCGCCATTGATGAACCTGCTCTATACTCTATTTCAAAGTCAAATTCCTGCATTTGAGTCCACCAACGTGCTACGCGCGGGATCATGTCACGTTTCATAAAGGTAGCTCTTATAGAGTTGCAATCGGTGACTATTTTGAAACTAATTCCTACTAGATACACTCTAAATTTTTGTAGAGAAGCTACAACAGCCAAGGTTTCTAAATCATAAGAACAATAATTTTGTTCTTCGGGGGTGGTCTGTCTACTAAAATAAGCTACCGGTTTTAGAAAACTTTCCTCGTCTTTTTGTAAAAGTATACCTGCGATACCTATTTTGCAAGCGTCCGTATGCAATTCGGTAACAGCTTTTGGGTTGTACAGAGCTAATATTGGCTTCTGTACGAGGGTTGACTTGAGAGTATCAAATGCTTTTTGTTGGTCAGGGCCCCATACCCAAGCAGCTTTGTCCTTTAATAATTGCGTTAATGGCTTTGCAATAATCGAGAACCCCCTTACAAACCTACGAAAGAAACTCGTCAGCCCTAAAAATTGTCTGACGGTATGTTTATCAACTGGTGTTCTGAATTCCTCTACTGATTTTAATTTATCGGATCCCGGTTGGATACCCTTACTGGAGATAATAAAGCCTAAGTAGTTGACGGAACGTCCAAAGAAGACACATTTAGACAATTTAAGTGTAAGACCCGATTCAGCTAACAATATTAGCACAGACTCTAACTTTCCCATTCCTTCTTTGATGGTTCTGGATGGAATAATTATGTCATCTAAATAAGCCATAGCTTCCCTATGGCGTAAGCCACCTAAAACCTGATGCATCATTCGTTGGAATGTCGCTGGGGCATTTGCCAAGCCGAAGGGCATCCTGTTAAACTCATAATGACCCTCCGGCGTGACAAAAGCCGTTTTATGTCGATCCTGCTCCTTGATGGATATCTGGTAATATCCAGATGCCATATCGAGGGCAGTAAAGAATTCATTACCAGCTAATGCATCAATCTGGTCATCGATAAGAGGCATTGGGTAGTTCTCGCGGACTGTATTCTTATTTAAGGCCCTGTAGTCAATACAAAGGCGATATTCACCGCTCTTTTTCCGTACTAACACTACAGGGCTAGCAAATGGAGACACTGAAGGCCGTACAATGCCATTTTCCAAAAGTTCATTCACCATTTGCCTGACTACTTCCTTTTCTTTCATAGCCAATCTATAGGGTCTGTAAACTACCGGTTCACCATTGTGCAAATCAATATTCATCTCACAAACAGAGGAGTGTCCTAACTCGGAAAGAGAAGAAGCGAAGCAATGTCGATATTTATTTAACAATATTAATAATTCATCAACCGCAGTCTGTTCTAAATCACCCGATATATTTAAGTCTGTAGCAATTATTGGATTCATTTGCTGATCCTTGGATTCGGAAACATGGAGAACATTGTAATTCATTTCCTGGTTCGCAACAATACCGCGAGCTATTAATATACCATTTGTTAAATTTAATGGCTTAGAGCTTAAATTATTGATTACTATTTGCCCATTACCATCATCGTCAAATTGAAAAAGCCCCTCCGGGATAAAATAAGCGGAGTTAACATCGTTACACAAGCCCCCAACAACGTAAAGTTCCCCTTTGTATTTTGGCTCTGTATATACCTCCAAAATGCCTAAGCCAGTTACTTCAGAACATTTACGATTAAGAATTCTTATTTTGTTCGATTTTATTATGGCATCAAAACCATTACACAAAATATCAAAATGCTCACCAGTTTTCCGAATCATTACATGATGCTGTTCTGTAAAAGTCTGTCCTATCATGAGACACACTTCCATAACATCATCAGGTACAATTAATAGTTCCAAATTAGCTTTCACCCCATCAATTTCTACCTCGGCATTAATTTTACCCAAACAATGAACTACGGAATTTCCAAATCCTCTTAATACAGGCAAACCATCTATATTTATGTTAATAGTTCCTAATATGGGCAACTGCGATTGTTTGATCATTGAGCATTCACTACCAAGGTCAACGAAGGAATCCATCTCTATACCATTAACACGTGCTCTCTTGAAATATTTATCTGAACATCTACTACTATTCGTAACTCTATTAACAGACTTCGCATTTTCGGTCTTTAGTGCAGTAGAAGGGACCGGATTTTTCGTATAACATTGCTCTGTTTCATGACCTATCCTGTGACACCTAGTACATTTTTTTAAGGGTTCGGGACATCCACGTATAAAATGGCCTTCTTGTTTACAATTATTACAACGTTGAATTTTATCTTTAAAACTAGAGTTCTTTGTTTGCCATTCAGAAGGAAACAATTGATTCTTATTAGTTACTTTACGGTCTAATATTGGCTTAACATTCCTAGTATTTTTCAAATAACTAAGTAATTTATCAAGGTCGTCATACTGAGCTGCCTCGGCTCCTAGTCTCACTGCCCTATCATCTATGCCATGCAGAACGCATTCTACTGCTCGTTTGCCCGTTATATTACAGCGGTTAATAAGGGTAACCTTCTCATAGTAATATTCTTCAAGAGAATCGTTGAAACGAGCGCGCCTAGCCAGCATATCCGCTAACATCTGTCCGTAGTTTTCCTCAGAGGGAAATGCTGATAGCAATTTTGTCTGCCACTCACTCCAAGAAAAGAACACCGATGGCAATCCTTCATACCAACGCTTCGCGACACCTTGCAGTTTTGGAATTGCAAAATGAACAATTTGTCTTTCATTCCATGAATACCATTCGGCAGCCTCGTTTACTTTACGTATCCACATTGCCATCGTTTGTTCTTTCCTTGCAGGGTCAAATTCGGGGACACTGTCTTTAAATGAGCCTATTTTGTCACTATCCGGGATTAGAGATTTCAATGTTTGCAATAGCGCATTTAGATTATCAGGTAAATTATTGTTTAGTAAAGAATCACCACTGCCAATGATTGGATCAGTGGTGTTACTTGGTGGTCCTTGCGTAGTCGAGGCTCGGGGCTCAGGCGTTGCTATTGTGGGTCGCCGCTGCTCCGGACTACGTTGCACGCTGCGAAGCCGGCTGCTGCGACCTTGCACGCTGCGATGATGGCTGCTGTGACCATAGTGCCGGCCACCACTGCAGCGCTCGCTGCTGTGTGACGTGCGATGACGCCCTGGCTGGAGACTGCTTCCACCATGACGTACAGGACTACGCGACCGACAGCTGCGAGATTCGCGCCGGGTTCGGCTGCGCAGCTGCTGACTGGCACGTTGATGCTGAGATGGACTCCGCACTCGCCGATTCACGCGGCGCCTCAGGGAGCTGCGCGAACGGCTACGGGGTTGTGGGCTCCTGGCTGGGCTGCGCACCCGACTACTCGGGCTGCGACGGTCTCTTCTATTTCCTTTCGGAACTCTTCCCAACAGCGGGGACTTCTCTAGTATTTTCTCCATAATCCCTCATTAGAAATGAAAAAAAAAGAGAAAACAAAAAATAACTATACAGCGAAAAAAAAATTAAATGAGTTACCATCCCACTTCTGAATTGTGAAAATAAAAGACTTAAGTGATTATAATGTATTTATTTATGTATTATTCGTAACTAGAATGCAATAATATTTAAATTAAATCTATTGATTTAGGAATTCTCTTTGTTTACAAATAAATAACCAGTCAGTTGTATACAATTTTATCAAGAAAAACATCATATATTACATCAAATAGAAAGAACATTATGCATAGCAATAAAATATTAATATATTAAAGTAAATAGTAATCACTTACAGTTTTTATGTCTTCGCTGCTCGAACGTCCGAAACGAACTGGCGAGGCAATGGCGACATCTCCATTTTATTTACAAGGGTGGAGATGGCGCCATGCCCGCGTGTTTTATAATTCAAACGAAAATTGACATACATCTATGTTGTTTTACTATTATAAATCATTATTATATTTTAAACTATATTTGCAAACAAGTAAGAGTTTCACTAGCTAATCTCATAATAAATGGAAATAATATTGTCGACACGAGGCAATGGCGGCATCTCTATTTCATATAGAAAAGGTGGGGGATGGCGCCATTCCCACGTGTTTAATAATTTAAATGAAAATTAACTTATATCTATGATATTTTACTATTATAAATCATTATTATATTTTAAACTACGTTTGCAACCATGTACGAGTTTTATTAGTTGATTTCATGTTAACCGGATATAATATTGTTGACAGTAAGCCTAAAGCCAAAGAGCCCGTGAAATTTAAATCAAACATATTTATATGATAAAAATTTCTGTATATTTTTTTCATCTAACATCATAAAAACTTGCCATTGCTACCATTAATAGCTATTATAAGAATTATAGTAGACGATAACAGTTGTAGAAGCAATTAAATAATTAAAAATATTGTAATAATATGAAATTGTAGTATACTAGCGACCCACTCCGGCTTTGCAAAGGTGTAATGCTGATACCAAATATAAAATATAAAATAAAATAAATATAATATATAATATATGCGCAAAATAAATGTGTTTATTTACGACATCACATTAGAAACCTCTAAAACTATCAGTGTTCCTCTACTATATTATGCATGTTTTTTACATATAAACCTTCCTCTGGAATCACTCTATTTACTAAAGAAAACCGCATCAAAATCTGTTGCGTAGTTTTAAAGGTCTAAGCGTACAGACAGCGGGAACCATTTTTTTTTATACTATGTAGTGATTTTGATAAAAAATAGATACTACTTTTAGATTTTATAATATGCACGAGTGTGATCTCAAAAGACCTCTTTAATTTACCTCTGTTTGAGGTTATAATGGCTGTAGCAGGACGTATTCTGTTGTTCGAATTTTCGGTTCGGTTTCGGCTTAAGGCGGTTCCTGTGATTTTAATTGTATACCTAAAATCGAAAAGTAGTAAATGTTTGAAAAGAATTATAGAAACGACCTTAATATTTGTTTTCTCTTTTTTATCTTTTTTTACTTTTAGTACTTAAGTACTTTTGATATAAAAATTATTTTAACTTACCACATGATTTCATTGTTGATTAATACGTCAATGTTTCCAGTTACTTAGCTCCTACGATTTTAGTCGATGATAATATCGTATATGTAGCCTGAATATTATATCCACGTCAAGACACATATATCTTAAGAAAATTTTCAATTTGATCTCAAACTAAATTGAATGTACATATTGAATAATACAACACAGGGTTCTTTGACCCGCCAATTTAAATAAAAATATCTTTTCATTTTAGATTTATTGCCTTGAAATTAAACAGTAATAAAAAATATGAAAATCCTTTTTTTACTCATTGCAATTGATTACATTTTTTATTTATATCGAAAAAAAATAAAAATAGTATATTATACATAATACGAGTGTTGTTGTTATAATTGGCAAAAACATAATGTACACCTTCATCCAATACGTTCATCAACCTTTACAATAACCGTGGTTTGGGACTAAATTGTACTGTACAAAGCCTAGTGTTGGTCAGTCTATTTACTAATCCTTTCACAGTGTGTTTCTCGCTTTTAATTTTTTTTTAAAGCTATTTTGCTTGTTTACTATAATTCACTTTAATAAAAAAAATTAAAATATACAATAAAAGTTAATAAAAACTACCGTAGAAGAATAAACGAAATGATTAATAGCTCTATTTGTTTGTTTGTACGCGTATTTTGAAGCTTACTCTCTGACTGACTTATATAATGAAAACACATAAGTAGATAGAAATAAAACACGGTCCAACTTCAAAATCGTAGAAGGTAATTATGTTGAGGCCTTATTTATAACATCTCTTGTTACTTCTTTTAATCTTTTATCACAAATGAAGGCTTTTTATATTATATATGTATTATGGGCAATAATCATCTTATTGTTTTTGATATCGTCTCAAAATTAGTTAATTGATTTTTTTGCACTTTAGGTATGCTTTATTTATTGTTATTTTTAATCTATATTTAATTTCATTTTTATTAAACAGTTATATATAAAAAATAATATCTATTAACATTATTTATGAAAAGTATCCGAAAACTCACAATGGAGCAGCGTGGTGGATTAAGCTCTGATCCTTCTCCTACATGGGGAAAAAGGCCGGTGTCCAGCAGTGGGATATTACAGGCTGAAGCGAAGAAAAAGGAAAGAATAGGGATTTCAATGAACAAAAAACCCACCGATTTTTTAAAAAGCTGATATTTTGACGTAACTTGTAATTTGTTTGATGTATTACCTTTAATCGAGTTCACTCGTATGTTTTAATATAAATTAATAAAAATGTTGTTGTTTTATTTAAATCTCAGTGTCTTTTCTAACATATAGAAAGCAATTACATATAGATATAGAAAGCAATTACATAGTTATGACTTCAAGGTTTTCTTTTCTAATTTTACTTCGCTTCATTTTTTAAATAAAATTTAAGTTATAAAATACTTAGTCTTTGTTTTAACATAAGTTTAAGATAAATTCTTAACATCACAACGTATAAAAAAGCGCCTTACAATTTGTGTACAGCAACGTTTCGATAGCATTCATTATTTATATACTTCCAAGATAATATTTTATATAATTGTTATTTTTGGTAATTTTAAGCTAAAATGTTTAATTGAAACAAAAAATAAAGGAATTAGAATTAAATTTTCATATAAATTGATTTGTCTTTTATGTTATAATGGAATAAATGGAAACATACCTATAAAACTAACTCAGTAAATGTGATCGAATAATGAGGGTTGATTAATGAATCAAATTATAGATCATTTTAGGTTTTATATTACACGGTTATTTTAAAAGTGCCTGCTATAACCGATCATAATAATAATGGATAATTAAATTGAGCAAGCTTTATGAATAACTCTTTATATTTAATGTAAGCTTTAGATAATTGACAAACTGAAATGAAAACTTTTAATTATAATTAAAATTTGTATGACTACTATATATGTATGTTGGGTTAAAGAAACTTTATTGTCAAAAAGTATAATATTTATTTATATGAAAACATTAAATTTAATTTACAACTAAAATCGTTTAGCGATGTGCGGCGAAACAAAGTAACAATCGGAAAACATACAGAAAATAATATTTTTTTAAAGAGTATGTACTCGTATGTACTGCTATGTATTGTATACTCTTCTTTTGGCTCTGTTTTTTTATGTATTTTTTTTATGTAATTATCTCTAAACTTATGACTGGGTGAACCGATTCCGATATTTTTTTTATCTAAAGGTGATGTGGTCTCATGTGGTGTCATTCAAATTTAATTGAGATCTGACAAGTACGTACTGCTTATTTACTTGAACATTTTTTCGTCGACCTACGTTGTATTATATCGAATATCTTTTCACTTGTGTATGTACCGATTTTGATGGTTCTTCTTTTAATCGAAAGCTAATGCTTGTCTTGTGGTTCCATTTTGGTCGAGGTCTGATGATTACTTTTTGAGTAATTTTTAATAAGCGTATATACTTTCCTGTTTGTTCGTCTACGTACGTAGTATTACTTGTCAATGTAATTGAAGTCGGTTTCTTTATTTTTTCAACAAACAAAATTATTTTTTTATTGAAAATATTCAAAGAAAATTATTACAATCTTTGAACGATTCATTTTATCCATAACTTTCCGTTTTGAAGTTATAATCGTATCTTATCATGTTATCTGTTAATTAAATCTGTATTTGTTATTGATTATCGGTATTCACAGAACGTCATGAATAACTTTATTGATAACAACAAACAATAGTTGGTTTCGTGTTATATTTGCCATTTTATAGCCACGTTTTATTTTAATAAATTATTTCTATCTCCAAATTTTTTATTTATATTGACAAGGAAAATTGCATTTTGTGTACTGAGAAAAGATATAATTTTGTGGTGTACCTTATAATTATATTTCGAAAATAAATTTAAAGTGTTACGATATTATTTTTTTTGGTTTTTTTCTTTCATCAAAATAAAAGCAAAGACCAGTGTATGTTTATATCATTAAATACAAAATCTTATGTGTAATCATTTATAGGGATGACAGTAATATAGTTATTATTTCTACAGAATTGTAAGTGATGAGTGATATTGACGTGATTGCAAGATATATAACTGGATTTAGACAAAATTGACAAAAATGATTCCTCATATTAACGAGTCCCAAAATGATTTTGACGAAATAGACTTAAAATACCAGCATCAAGTGAAGAGTGAGTATTATATTAAAAACATTACTTGTTTCTAAATTCTCTACAACTTTATTAAAAAATACATTTTTATTTCAGAGGTGAAATGGCATCATCGTATTTTATTGAACAGACCACTAAAAGTCATTGTTGTACTTTCGCTTGTTGCTGTAGTAGCACCTTTACTAGTATATCAGTTTTGCTTCTTTACTAGTATAAGTCTTCCACCCTCTGATGGTTATTCTGTGGGTTCTTGCTTGATTCCAAGAACGATGAGACTAGCTTGTGGCGTAGGGTCTATGTCAGAAGAAGAATGTCATCCTCACTGTTGCTATGACCGCAATTTGAACATGTGCTTCCATCGTCTTCCCTCAAGGTTCTCCTACATAATGAACCAGCCCTGGAATGAAAATACTATATTACAGCCTAGAATAGCAACTGTGCCATATTCATTTCAAAACAGTAGAACGAAAATAAAATTATCTATAGACGAAGTATCTGCTACGCATATGACTCTAACAATCTACGATTCAAGAAATATGTCTTTTGTTGGAAATAGAATATATAATAAGGATTATACGTACGAAATTTCATCGCCAGAACTTAATATTGTTGTTAATGCAACACAAGGAACTATATTCGATACTTCAAGAGGACCTCTAATAGCATCGGATAATATTTGGGAGATATCATTCAAATTGACAAATGAGACAATGTACGGATTTGGAGAAATACCGTTAAAACTAGATACGACAAAAATTATTTACAGTCGCGATTCGGAGCTCAATTCCATTCCATTAATATTTTCTAAAGTAAATGGAAGTTTTCACGGTTTATTGGTTGACATCAATGATCCCACAGAAATATATATAAGACCTGACAAACAAATCGTGGTCAGGAGTATAACAAATTTTGGTTTCAAACTACATTTATTTACGGGTCCTAAACCACAAAAAATTATGCAAGACGTCATGAAAATAACAGGTCGTAACAAAAATTGGGAGTACTGGACGTTAGGAATCCATATATGCAAGTATGGTGTGACTCTTTTAAACTAAATATTTACTAAAAAATTACCCATTCATTTCTGTCTTATTTGATATGATAAACAATTTTTCAGTGAAGTTCCTGGATTGAATTTGACTGATTTTATTTCTGCCGCAAGGGCAATGCCCTACGATAGCCACTGTGGCAACAGACCAATAGTGTTCAATAGCAATCAGTGTAAAGATAGTGAAATAAGTAACATTAATACTGTAAACGAAGGTGCAAACTTAGTTAGATCAGCGTCCAAGAAATTCGTTCCACACGTCTCACCTTATGTAAGTTTTTCATTGAGACTGATAAATCAATTGATTTGTTCGTTACGGTCATAATTCATTTTTTTTTTCTTTATAATATTTATAGAAATAGTTTTACTTTTCTATATTTACTTTCAAAAGGATATCTAGTAAGAATCAGAGATAAATCATTATTCGCAATATAACATTGCCTTTTTATCGCTACCCTTGTCAAGTCTGAAAGTCTAAAAGGTAATTGAATTCACTAAGATGATAATAGTGACATTTAAATAATGAAGAAAAACAAATACGTTATTGTTTCTAATTAAATATTTCAATGTGATTTTGCCTATAACATCCCACTGCTCGGTATAAGCTTTTTTCTCCATATAGGAGAAGGATCGGTGCTTAATTCACTACGCTGCTCCTTAAGTAACTATCGCTATCAGATGTTTACTATTATAACCGGAACCGACATGTTAAGGTGATAAAGAATCCCACAAGAACAAACACCCAGACCAGAAACAAAAACTAATATCTATATTGAGCGGGAATAAAACCGCAACCAACGGTGTTTAGGTGCCGCGTACGCACATCACAGCGGTGATAATTATAAATATTTCAATAGTAAATAAAGTGAAACCAGCTTGAATCTTAAAAACTTCTTCTTTCAGATTCGCTATATTGAAGAAGATAATAATGAAATAATAAATGCAACAACTACACAAGCAGTCAACGAAGTAATAGAGAGTTGCAAAATTATACCCAAATTTGAAGATTTAATGTATCATTTAGATAATTTCGAGTTATACAAAGGAAACATAGATGGTTACGATGTAGTATATCCAGAATATGATCTGAATTCAACTGAGTTGCTGGATAATTTATGGGCATACGATACAGAATTCGATGGCCTCGTATTAGAAAACAATTGGCCGCTAGATGTCGCTAATAAAACCTTTAATGGAACGGATTTACTTTTGCCATATTTTAATAAAGTTAGTATTTTTTTAGTATACAAAAATGTATGAAAATACAAACCTACCCTAAATGAGTAACTAAAATTGTATTAAACAATAATTTGTTGATAACACATAAATTATATGTATATGTAATTAATTATTATCATACAATTAGTGCAGACAGTAGCGCAATACATTAATTTTTCTGTTTAGTATCAGTTAAATTGGTTGTGAAATACATATATATACATAAATTTATATATATTTAATTTACAGAATTTTGAAGAAGCTTTTGAACACACTCCACAATGGAACTTAACACTTGTAAATAGTACTAGTTTGTACTTATTCAAACATAATCAATATGGAAACAGTTTCGCCAGTGCTTTCAGAAAAAAAGTTATTAATAAACCCATTTCATCGAGCAGTTTATTCTTGAATGGTCGCTTCGCAGTAAACAGACAAAACGTCAATACTTCGTGGACCGATCTCCATAAAGAACTAATGGCAATTGCTTTAGGAGGAATATCGGGATCCTGGCTTTGGTCATCGCCAATCTGCGGTGATACTAATAATTTCAATCCAGACAATCACGCAAATCTTTGTGTTAAATGGTACTTGGCAGCGACTTATTTACCGTTAATTAAAATTCATTCAAAAGACACTCCGAGACATCCATTAGCGTTTAACGGTACTCGCAGAGCTATCATTACCGGGGCATTAAATCGAAGGTTGGGTTTATTACCTTACTACTATACCACGCTTCAAGAGGGACCCCTACTTCGACCGATGTTCTATCAATTTCCTGAATCAAAGTCGTTGCATGATATAAATACCCAATTTAGCGTTGGAGAAAGTTTGATCATGATTCCTAATTTGCAACCTTTCCAAAGTCACGTTCATATGTGGTTGCCTCCTGGTACTTGGTACGAACTTTGGAGTGGTCTCAAGTTAAAAGGCAAAGAAGGTGATCCAGTAACTCTAGCAACAAATGAAGGTGATTTTTTTACGGCTATTAGAGGTGGCTCTATATTGTTTATAAAGAAGGTAAGTTATTCTCAATCATTATACAAACTTATTATAATTTTTAAGGAACATAGCAGAGTTACAAACTACACTTTATTTATTAAAATTGGTTTGTTAACCCGTTTCGTTGGAAGGTTGTGATCTCAATCTTCAAATAATTCAAAAAATCTGTTTTTTTTTTTTTATTTAATGAAACAATAGTACAATAAATGTATAACAATGTAATTCAAACATTTAAATGACTGTTACATACACTTTATGACGCTAATAATGACCTATCAAAAGTAACAACATAAAATACTAAATATGACATGATAAATACACTTGTTGTTTTATTGTGACCTATTAATAGTAGAATCACTTTTGACGAGAAGGTAAATTAAAAATAAAATAAAATATCAAACAGATAATTGCATAATAGTAGGTGATCTTATCGATCAGTATGATTTACACGATGCGAGCTACCTCGCGCCCGCTCCCTCTTACTGTACAGACAATTGGTAGTGATGTGGCAAACGATATGTGCCGCAATTGTCAATATAAGGCAAATCTGATGTTTTTGTTTTACACATGTTTGAAATTAATGGATTCTTATGATTCTGAATTTTATTGAAAATTTGTGAGTAATTTTAATAATGAAGCTTAGGAGAACCGGAAAATTGATTTTCGAATGTAGTTTTATTAGATTCGCTTTTAAATTAAATTTTTAAACACACGAGTTCACACCAACAATGCCGTGAACTCATGTGTTTTGCCTATAGTCCGCCTATAGTGCTGGGCAGGCAGATTGGTGACTTAGGGCGGGCTTTGTCGCACCGATGACGCTGCTGCCCGTCTTCGGCCTTTGTATTTTAAAACCAGCAGTTCGATGGTTATCCCGCCATCGGTCGGCCTTTTAAGTTCAAGTAGTGGAATTGTGTTATCCCTTAGACGCTTCTTACGACACCCACGGGATTCTCAAAAATCTATGCATCATTTTTCATTCTAGGAATTATTATTTAAGAACTTCTTTTTTCTATAAAAGTTCCCTCGAAAAGTTTATTTACTAATTGTTAACGAATCGACGACATGCTTATAAAGTAAACACATTTCAGGAAGCTACTTTGACGGCTGAAGATACGAGATTGACCATCCCATTTTCAACTATAATTGCTTTAGAATGCATCAACGGAAATGAAAATTGTCATGCATCTGGTAAACTCTATGTGACACCCAACATGACATTATTTTTTGAAGCTACTGAAAGAAATTTAACGTTAACGGCGGAAGGACATGATTTTGATCCAATTTGCGATTGGTTCGGCGGATCGTGGACTCCAGATCTAGAATTCTTTTACATCTACGGTTTAGCTGATGAACACAACAATTACGATAACTACAGATATGTATCAAAATTTACTGATTTGTGCTTTTTGATGAATGATGACGAATTGGTTGTTGACTTTTTATCTTAAAACGTTTTTTATTTTATTTTATAATGTGTGTACTTTATATGTTGTGTTATATTAAACAGCTGTAACTGATTTTGAATTTTTTGCAAGCTTAAATATAATTTTACTTTATATTTTTATTTACTTCTTTGTTTTCAATATTATACAATATTCGTTAAAAGCAATGACAATAATATACTTATACAATTTTTTTATATCTTAGCTTTAGACATTATGACTCTCCCCACTGTGCCTTGGAGAGCACGTTAAGCCGTTGGTCCCGAGTGTTTTCATGTACACCTGATAGCGATCGTTACTCATAGTTGGGAATATATCCGCCAACCCGCATTGGAGCAGCGTGGTAGATTATGCTCTGATCCTTCTCCTACACGGGGAAAGAAGCCTATGCCCAGCAGTGTTATATTACAGGCTGAAGTGTAAACATTATGACTATCTTGAGTAGTATCTAAGATTTTATTTTTGTGTTACCCACATTAGGAATTCTAAACATTTTTGAATATCATATCCTATATATTTAAAATTATCATATCGAAAATTTCGCTCGAGCGGGTGTATCGTTCCATAGCTTAATTGGCTAGAGCGCCGACACGGTACGTCGGAGACGCGGGTTCGAACCCCGCTGGAGCGGTCAAATTTTGGATATGATATTCAAAAATGTTTAGAATATCTTGAGTAGTACCTAACTATTACAAAAAATATCACACAATTAAAAAATGTTTTTTTTTTATCATTTCAGACAATGATCAGTCATGTACGTAATAATTTTATAAGTATTAAAAAACCTAATAAAAACAAGAAATTTTAATCGACCCCTATTAGAAATATTAACAAAAGATAACATTATAAAGACCTATTTTATTTCGTACCTATGTAATTAACCACTGAATACTTGTTAGATCGGCCACATCTAAAGAAAAAAAATTGTAAGAAAATTCCTCATAATGTATTAATAAATTGTACTTTTTTGACTTCTCAACGGGAATCTTTCGAGTCTTAAAGACTTAAAGTATTGTTATTGTGTTAGCAAGTGGTTCTTTCAACTTGTAGTTCCATTTAATTCCGTGACGGGAGTTAAGTGTGATATTAGCACATGATTAAGATAGGGTTTTTAATTGTAAATTTGATTTCTATACAAAGTGAGACGCGCGTAGACGCGTACGCGTTACAATAATTGTGTTTGCAGGCAAACGAAAAAAACCCGACTTCAATTATATCGACAAGTAATACAACGTAGGTAGACGAAAAAATAGTCATGTAAATACGCATTATCAAAGATTACTCCAAAAGTTGTAATCAGATCTCGATGAAATTAAAATGTGACCACATGATAAACATCGACTTTCGATTAAATTAAAAATCATCAAAATCGGTATACCTAGTAAAAAGTTATACGGATTTTCGAGAGTTTCCCTCGATTTCTCTGGGATTCCATCATCAGATCGTGGTTTTCTTAATTCCGCACCCAATTTTCATTAGCACGGAATAAACAAACAGACATATTACCATTGATTTACAAAAAAACCCTATTACCAGAAATAGTTCTGACCGTAAAGACCGTAAACATCTTTTTTCCTGAATATTTCTCATGTTCAGACACCGACTACAAACTACTCAATATTATAAATACGAAGTAGCTCCATTTGTCTGTAACACGTTCCAGTCTAAGTCACTGAACCAATTTTTATGAGATTTGGTACAAAATTAGATTAGGTCTTCTAAAAGTCCATAAACTGCCTGTAACTGAAAATTTTGTTTTTGTTATAATTATCAATCATAAATCAATTAAATATTAAGGCTAAGCAAAGAATAAGCAGTTTAATAATTAAAAAAATAAAAAAGCACGAGTCAAAGTCGAAACTCAGATAAAGTCACGGGAAAAATCTAGTTTTATTATGTACTATGGCTACAAACTATAGGAACAGTTAATATGTGCATTTTCACCACACTTTTCTCACGTATAAATAAATGAATTAGCCTTTTCCGTTCTACTGAATGGCTTGTTTTGTATAACATTTACCTATTTAAACGGCACATAACAAAGCACGTGTTTGTGATAGTTATATGTTAGCTAATACAATAAATAGCGAAAGTGCTTCCCACTCACAACATAAACGACTATACACGGCTATAGGCTGTTAATTCAAAATACTAAAAAAACCAACGCTATGAACATTATTATATTACCTGGAATATCCGAATTTAAAAAGTTAAGATAATATTAAGATGTAATAATATAACAATGAAATTTGAGGCGAATAAAAATTAACAAATGTCTTTAAAAAAGTACACTATAATTATTTTAATGACAGTCAAGCGACATTAAAAAATTGCTTGCGTTTAAAACTGAATAAACTCATGTAACACACTCACAAACAAAACACACAAAAAGATCGCTGCTGTTGCGTGAAGCATCTACGTAACATAAATTACATGCAATGACATAATTTCTCGCCACCCGCACCCCCCTGTCTCTAATAGTGTTTAAAAAATCCGGTATTTTTATTTGCAACAAGTTTTAGCCGATGTTATATTTAAATGCTTAAATAGAAATTTTAGCGCAGTAAAAATGTACTCTGACCCGAAAATGTGACACCTCAAATTGACACATTTTTGGGTGGCTCAACTGCTAAATTCTCAGAAAACAAAATTTTGTTAGCAAGTAAAATCTTTATTCATCTTTATCTTCGTGGGCTGCAAATGCACAAATAATCAATGTTTTGGTACATAGGGAAAAATTTTAGCTACCAAGGACCGAATATTGATTCGGGGTGCTTTCGTGCGTGTCGAATATTTCTCCAAAGAATTCTTAATTATTTATCATTCTCAATAATGGCCATATTTTTGTGGATTAATTTCGTTTCCACATATTTTGCGCAATTTTATTTTAACTATGTAGTAATCCAAACGTTATTATTACTAATCATAAAAATAGGACGTTAATTCTTGGTGTAAATGTCAAAGATATAAAAAAAAATTAATTCAGTTTTTTTTTTTTAAATAAAGTTTATACAATTTTATTGGGTGTTTTAAATTTGGTCTATGAACCTATAAAGTGAAAAAAAACTCATCCGTACAATTTCTGTGTGTGATAAACGTGGAATTAGGACTCTTTTTAACCGACTTCCAAAAAAGGAGGAGGTTCTCAATTCGACTGTATTTTTTTTTTTTTATGTATGTTACATCAGAACTTTTGACCGGGTAGACCGATTTCGACAAATTTTGTTTTCATCGAAAGGTGGTGTGTGCCAATTGGTCCCATTTAAATTTATTTGAGATCTAACAACTACTTTTCGAGTTATATCTAATAATGCGTTTTTACTTGACGCTTTTTTTGTCGACCTACGTTGTATTATACCGCATAACTTTCTACTGGATGTACCGATTTTGATAATTCTTTTTTTGTTGGAAAGGGGATATCCCTAGTTTGGTACCGTGATAAGGAAACCAGGATCTGATGATGGGATCCCAGAGGAATCGAGGAAAACTCTCGAAAATCCGTAATAACTTTTTACTGGGTGTACCGATTTTGATAATTTTTAATTTAATCGAAAGCTGGTGCTTATCATGTGGTCACATATAAATTTTATTGAGATCTGATAACTACTTTTTGAGTAATCTTTGATAACGCGTTGTTGCTTGACTATTTTTTCGTCGATCTACGTTGTATTACTTGTCGATGTAATTGAAGTCGGTTTTTTTTTTCGTTTGCGAGCAAACACAATTATATATAACAATCTATGTATTGATATGATATTGATTCCATGGAAGATGGGCCGGGTGCTGGTATGAGATGCAACCTGTTCAGACACGCTGGCCTCTTCCCATCTACATGGAACCAACAACAGAGCTGGTGCGGCTTGTGAAACGGCTGAAAAAACAAAAGCAGACAAATACAGGGGTCTAGGCTCCGAATATGATTTTGTCCCATTCGGTCTCGAGCCCCTTGGTCCGTGGTGTCCTAGTGTTATAACACTATTTAAGGAAATAGCAAAAAGGTTATTCGACGTCACAGGAGACCGAAGAGCTAGCAGCTACTTCGGACAAAGAATTAGTCTAGCTATTCAAAGGGGGAACGCTGCCAGTATCTTCGGAACCTTGCCTAAAGGGACACCTTTTAATAATATTTTTTAGTTATTATATTATGTATATATATATATATATATATATATATATATATATATATATACTTAAGGTTTTTTTTTAGTTTAATGTAATTTATCTAATTATTATTATAATTTACATTATAAGATAAATCACTTATCTATAGATATTTTAAGCGATATGTGATGATACTTTGAAGCATAGCGTTACTATTATATTATATTATTTATTATTATTCTATGTGCATTTATGCAAGTTAATTATTTTTCAGTACAAATAAAAATAAATCTAGGTATCATATTGCAACATTTATTTGTTGTTTTATTTATTATTTATAATAAATAAATAAATAAATTGATGGATAAAATACAAAAATAAACATACACTACTACTTATAAGTATTTCATTAAATTTCATTAAAGCTTCATATAAATTCTTAGTCTTTAAGGGAGTGGAAGTTAAAATATTCCCACAAAATACGCCGAGAAATGAAAGGGTGAAACTGGGAATGAAAATTTACTCAAAAGCGATATTTAATATTTTTAAGCTTTTTGGAATATATTTGTAAATTTTGTGGCTCTCTTTTATAAAATTATTTGAATTTTGTAGTTGTATAGGCTTTTTTCGATGTTAATATTTAAAAGACACAACTTGTGCCATTTTTACTTCATGCAATTTTGTTTATTCACGTACGTTTGATAATAGTACTAGTGTCAGCAGGCGAGTGCTGAATTTTTAGGCTTAAGAAAAAACAGTGATTTGATGATTCAAATTGTAGAGATTTGATATAGTAGGTATGTGTATAGAGCCTTCTAAACGGAGGCTGGGCCGAGTGTCATGACATAGGTACACAGTACACACGACATATAATGTTTTGTAGAATATATCATATTATATTTTGTAGTGTCAATAATAATTACGATACGATTCAAGCAACAACAACATGCCGGTGCTAGGCATAGGCCTCTCTCTTCATGTAGGAGAAAGATTGAAACTTAATCCACAAGGCTGTTCCACTGCGGATTGACGGATATTCCCTATTATGAATAATGATCGCTATCAGGTGTATATGATAACAAGCGGGACCGTAAGCTTACAATGACAAACACCCAAACCGGAAATAAAGCCTTGTACAAATACAACTATACATTTCGAGGACTCGAACCCGCTCAAACCGCCGGTGTTTAGGCGCCTACACGGCACATACTCCACTACACCAGAGCGGCTTACCGTCAAAAATAATTACTTCAATGGTATAAGTATAAGTAGTTTTTATTTATTTTTTTCCTCTTTTCTTGATCAAAGACATGTTCAATTATACATTATAATTTGTTAACTTTATAACACATATTTAAAAAAAAAAAAACAAATTTTGAAGATGAAATACGAATATTTTTAAGTATAAAAGCAATATTTGAAATTATGACTGTAAACATTAGTAGATATAAGTTAAAGCGATAGTAGATGTGGTACACTTATTATTATATCATAGATAAAATAATATAAGGAAACTTATTTATTGATTACCTACTTTTTATAAGATATTATATGTAAAGTTTATATATTCATAGTTATCTAAGGCTTCAACCTACACTACGTTTGTAAAACTGCGAGTTTCAACTAGTGATACCTAATATAAAAATTCCATTTCGATAAGTAGAACTAACTTGAACGTTGTGAATGAAGACCATTTTATTCATTGTTATTTGAACCTAAAAGCCTCTTACCTACGTCTTAATGGAACAAAGCTGACCCAGTTAATGACACACACTTGACTTAGCCGTCAAAGGAACACCTTCGTAATATTATTTACTAACTTAATAACAATAAAGAAAACTTCGAGAGTTTGATACATTGTTAAAGGAAGCCACCTTTCATTAAAGGTGAACAATAAATCGATATTTAAACTACACTTGGTTTGCTTGGTTGCTATATTCAGAAAACGTTAGTTTTGTTTACAATCCGTTTTCTGAATATAGCAGTAAGCTAGCTTCAGTGTGGATTATGTAAAACGACATTTTGATGTCGTTTTACTTAACGATAACGTTTAACGATATCAAAATTAAAGATATTTGTAAAAACATAGTGAAATATAATTTAAACTCTTTTGTAAACTTTCTGCTTATAAACTGCTAGTAATAGCTGCAATAACTCTTTCTAAGAAAAGGAAGGGTTGAAACTACGTTCCTTTGTAAGGTAAGCTCATTGTAAGTAAATTAAATATATGACAGAAATAAATAAATAATTACCTACAATTTACCGAAAAGCAGTTTTAAAATATAATTTCGTTGCAAAATAAAGTAATAATTTCAATAGGTAAGCTTAAATACAAAAAAAAAAAATAACAACGTTCAAAAAAGGTTTTACACATAAAATAAAACCTTCTCGTATTTACAAAAACATGTTTATACTTTAAGCGTGGTATGAAATTATTTAGTTATTTATATTTACTAATAATTGTATTTGTTCTAAAACGAAAAAAAACCGACTTCAATTGCATCGGTACACCCAGTAAAAAATTATGTTACTAATACAATGTTGGTCGACGAAAAAATAGTCAATAAAAACGCATTATTAGATATAACTGGAAAAGTAGTTGTTAGTTCTCAAATAAATTTTAATGGGACCAAATGACACGCACCACCTTTTGATTAAAAAAAAATTGTCGAAATCGGTCAAAAGTTCTGAAGTAACATAGGTACATAAAAAAAATACAGTCGAATTGAGAACCTCCTCCTTTTTTAGTAGTCGGTTAAAAATACAAATAAACAATTTAATAGGTACTTCTAACACCAACTCCTAATGATAATTTTAATTAGTTACATAAATTATATATGTATATTTCGTATGATGTAATTTTATTTGTTTATATCGCTATACGTTTTTTGATAACCAATAGTTCTCATTGCGGGGATGCTGAGATATGATTCGACCTCATCTTGAACTTTGATAAATCTGTTTGTGGCAAATAACAGTTTATATACTATACGATAATATTAAAGATTCAATATATTTTACTTGCGTCAGTCAGGCTAATGACATCAGAAGAAAATAACAAAATAACGGAGGAAGCGAAGCAGAAAAAAGAAATTGAAAAGTCAAAAAATCTAAGTCCCAGAATGCCAAACATAAAAGTATTTACTGGAAGTTCACATCCAGATTTAGCGAAAAAAATCGTCGCACGACTCGGATTAAACTTGAGCAGAGCTACTACGAAAAAGTTCAGTAATAAAGAAACGAACGTCGAAATAGGGGAATCCGTCAGAGGAGAAGATGTTTACATTGTGCAAAGTGGTTGTGGTGAAATTAACGATAACCTTATGGAGCTTTTGATCATGATAAATGCTTGTAAAATCGCATCTGCATCCCGAGTTACAGCGGTCATCCCATGTTTCCCTTACTCAAGACAAGACAAGAGAGAAAAAAGTCGAGCACCAATAACGGCCAAGCTCCTTGCTAATCTCATTTCGGTCGCTGGAGCAGATCGTGTAATTACAATAGACCTACACGCTTTTCAAATTCAAGGTTTCTTTAATATTCCCGTAGACAACCTGTACGCCGAACCAGCAATCACTAAATGGATCAAGGACAATATACCGGAATGGAAAAGTAGTGTTATGGTATCGCCTGACGCTGGTGGTGTAAAACGGATGACTGCCATTGCGGACAGGCTCGATATTGACTTCGCTATTATACACAAAGAAAGGCAACGATCCAATGGAGAGGATTCAACAGTTTTAGTCGGAGATGTAAGAAACAGAACAGCTATCATGGTTGATGACCTCGCTGACACTTGTGACACGATTGTCAAAGGTGCAGAAAAGTTACGCGAATCTGGTGCTAGTAAAATTTACGCTATACTAACCCACGGTGTTCTCGCTGGTAACGCAATCGATAAAATCAACAATTCGTGCTTGGAAGCTTTGGTTGTAACGAATACAATTCCCCAAGAGAAAAATCTAAAATTGTGCCCGAAATTGCAGACGATGGATATTTCAGTTATGCTGGCGGAGGCTATAAGAAGAACCCATTATGCAGAATCGGTGTCTTATCTTTTTACAAACGTACCTTATTAATTTTAAACGAAAAGTCCTCATTGTATACAACTGGATTATTGTTGTTGTAAAATAAAAATAAAGCTAAGAGTAATTATGTAGCTGCCGTTTATTGATCTTTTAAAATAAAATGCTAAAATATGAACTGAGATTTTATCTTGACTATTTGCATAAAAATTAAGTTGAGATAAACAAATAAATGCATAATAAACGCTTCATAAACAATAATGTTATATATAAACTCTGATAAACAATTTCTTATGCGTGTCATCTATATCTATACAAATAAATAAAATTGGAGTGTCTGTTTGTAATATTAAAATAGCCGCTTTTTACTAAATGTAAATAGATGTTTACACGGTGCATATACCAAAATAACATTTTTTTTACAATTGTTGTCTATCTGTCTCTCTGTCTGTCTGTATGTTTGTTCCGACTAATCTCTGAAATGGCTGAACAAATTTTGAAGGAGTAACTTAGACTACCTTTATTTTAGAATTTTTTTTACACATATTTTTTTACTTAATTTTAGAATTCTTACTAAGAATTTATCTGTGAGATTAACTATTTACCATATAAGATAGCGTTGCTCTGGTGTTGTGGGGTACGTACCGTGTTGGCTCAATTTTGTCAGTCAGTCTTGGTGTCTATCCTTGTGAATCTCCCAACCCTGCCTCGTAGAGCACATCAAGCGGTCGGTTTTGGTTGTTATCAGATACCTGATAGCGATCGCTACTCAGTGGTACATCCACCTGCAGTGGTGCAGAGTGGTAGATTAAGCTTCGATCCTTCTCCTATATGGAGAAATAGGCCTATGATCAGTAGTGGTATATTACGAGGTGAATCGTTATAATTAGGATAGCGAGAAAGTTACAGGTTTATATTACATCACAGAAGTAGACCATTTTAATCGTCTACAGAACCGCTAGAGTCTTCCGGTAATGACAAAACTGTATTTAAATACGATAATATTAGAATTTTTTGACAGTCATCCATCAAATGTTTTTTTTTCCCAATACAGTCATCAAAACACCATTATTTCTCAAAATGTAAAACTGACAAACAACCATGGCTAAGATCATAAATCATAATGTCAAGATCAGATAAGGATGCTAAGGTATGTCAAGTTACTGAAAACCGGATGGATCTAGATTAATTATCCGTTTATAAATAACTAGCTGGTACCCGCGACTTCGTCTGCGTAGGATTAGTAAGTACTTCGAGTAGCTTATTATAATCTCAATTTCTATCATTACACCAAATATCATCAAAATTGGTTCTGCGATATTAAAATCAATTTGTTACTATAATTCGCGTCATGTAAAAAGAACGCTGAAAGAAACTGGAGAGGGTGCGTTTGCGCATGGTTATACTCGCGCACAAAAGTGCTACTGTTTTATTTTTTAATTAGGCTTTCACTTGCGGCTTCGTATAATGGTTATTGGTAGGTACATTAAAAAATGCTAAAAATACCAGTGCGAATAATTCCGACTAAATAAGTATTTACCAAATAAGACTGATCCAAAAAATGGACAGTACGAAAAAGTTTTTTCAAGAGTTGGCAACACTTTAAAAGGTAGTCGTGGGTCGTAACGTCTTTTATGTGTAATCGGTTATACGTAGTTTCGTGGATACGCGTAACTAGTTTCGAAACTGCTTATTTTTCGTAACTAGTTATTTCTGTATACAGCATCAGTTACATTACTTTTGTTTGTATTCTGGTTATGAAGTAGTTATATGTTATAAATTGTAACACATACGAATGCCGTTACGTACGTTAATATTGATGGATAGTTTAATCAAATTAACTTCCCTTCATACTTCATCCAAGCTTACGACTGGCTGCAAAACATGTTATTTTAATTACTTTTTTAATTTTTGTATAGATATAATAATCGATGCAGGCGTATTTAGAAGTTCATTTGATTTAACGTACTACGGTTTTTATTTATTTTTCGAGATACATACATATAATTAAAAATACAACAAAAAACCCACACTTTTTAGTATATACTTCAACGCGAGACAATAACATTAATCGTTAATAATTAATCACTCGTCAACTGTCTTAATACTAAATAGTAAATTCGAAAATATTTAAAAAGAAACACGATCGAAATTAGGATTTCTTTAAAAAAACGTACTAACGTAACTGTACGTATTAAAATAAACTTAAGCTCATAGTAATTGCGTACATAATCGCATGAGTATAAAACAAACGTCTTTTTATCCTACGCGTAAGCTTATCTGCGTATTGTAATGATTAGTATTAGTAATCTGTTACGTTATTAGGTAAAACGCTTATACGCCGATCGTTGTGTCAATTTTTTAATAAAACTGCGTACGTACAATAATCGTTACATTCGTATCGGCGAAACTACGTACATGGTTATTAGCTTCGTAACTAGTTACTGAAACCGATTACGTTAAATAACGCCCAACGCTATTAAAAGGCCTTTGCGCATTTTGACAGCCAGCGTCTTTTTACATGACGCGAATTATATATTGTAAATAATTTTTCTTACTTCTCTATGTAAAACTATTTCGTAATTTAAAACTTTTGTGCGCGATAGTATTTTGAGTCGACGTCGAACTATCCAAACAATAGCACACCGGCAAGCATGCGACACGTGATAAACACGGCCGCCCTCTACCCCATACCACCAAATAGACCAATAAATCGCTTAGTAAAATAATTAATAATCGCTTAATAAAATAATAAATAATTTAATAATCGTTCTTTTTACATGACGCGAACTATACCAAATGTGCATTAGACATATATATTTTTTTTTTTTTTTTTTATTGTATTTATTGTTCACTGTTTTTGCGATAATGGCTTACTCATAAAAGAGATATATTCTGTCACGGACTTTTTTGTAGGACTAATTAAAATAAACATTTCTCTAGTACATTATAAACGTGTAAACTGTACAAGTTTTTGCAGCCTACGCCAGAATAATTCGCAGAGGGCAGATTTAATCAGACTTACATGACAATTATCGTTATATTTTGGACAATTCATACACTATCTTTAAAAATAATAGCCTATGTGTTATTCTATTGTATAAGCTATATTATTGTAAACTTTCATTAAAAATCCATTCTGTAAATTTTGTGTGAAAGAGGAACAAACATCCATACATCCATACATCTATACATCCATACATACAAACTCTCCCATTTATAATATTAGAAGGATGTTACCTTTAAACAGCAAATATAACATGTAACTACTATGTTAAAATACTATAAATAGCCTACATACCTAGTACGAGTAGGGAAAGCAATGTAATGTACAAATTTATATCTTTCAAGATCATCCTACATTAAAATCACACAAAATATATAAAAATAATGAATATTATATCTCATATTTTAAACCTAATACCTATTATGTCATATTTATGTTTACTTATCTACTATGTAGGTTTACTTATCTTTTAGACAAAATTGTTTACGGAAACTGTATATGAAACCTATTATGAAAATCTAATCAGAATAATCAGAATAATTCTGTTAAATATAAATTTTAAAAAACAGGTTCGTCTCGGGACGCCAGATAGAAGTGATAACTTAAGCGGCTAACTAGTACGGCTAGCGATATAGGATAGATTGAGAGAACCTGCCTACCGCTGCTATATGCGTGAGAGAAAGAGAAGTCACACAGACTGGCGCCGTAACGCGTTACGTAACGGAGCGGACCCTTCCATAAGAAGTTAGCACTTCAATAAATTTTCACATGTTTGACAGTTCATCAGTCATCACTCATAAACGATTCGAAGGATTCTGTTGTGTATTTATTTTTATATTTGTTGACATAGGACAATATTGTTTGTATAAAAGAAAATGGTTCGATCACTTAATTCCATACTGATGCTGAAACGTGTCAATTTATACGTTATTTGAATATTTTTTTAATCTAATAGGTATCGTTTATATTTTTCCAATTTTAAAAGTTATCAAACAAAGATGATTCAATGAATCGTTTGTATTTTTGAAGTAAGTAGGTAGGTATATGAAATTATGAACATAATTCATTGGACATTTTATTACATCACGTTTTTACGTAGAATCGCATAGGAACGTTACTATAGTAGATCTCTGTGAGTAAAAACATATTCAAAAAAGTACCATTCTACTGTTATAAATTGAAATTTTCATTAAAGAAGTTTATCGTAAGATTTCAACCATACCCTTATAAATAATTTTGAGAGAACCTTCGATGTACCTAGTCATTGCAAAGTTATTCATTCTATCTTTTGTGAATACATCAATGTGAAGATCCTCTTTAAGATTAGGTACTAGTTATATTCCTATATTTTAGTTTTTCACTACGGCACCGGTTTACTTATGAACAAAACCAGAAGTAATAACGTAGGTATCACCCCGATTGGTTGTCGAGTAGTAATCGGTGAATATTCTAAAAAAAAAAACAAAAATTGAACAGCAACAAAATAAGAACTTCTAGCTCATAAAACTCAGTTAAAAACACCTTCAAGTAAGATAAGATATGTTTGTGTTTAGAAAACGTCGGTAAGTATATTCTTCCACCCGTACTCATTAACAGTGCGTGTAATTATTCATTACCTGCGGTTCTAAGATAAGAATATCTTAGAAAACATTAGTTCTCGTAATCTCAGGATCACTAAGTTACACCCAACATACCTGCGGGATGAAACCAGAATGAATATGATGACGCGGCAAGCATTAGAAACACTTGTAGAAAACTTATACTTGCCATGAATGGCTTTAAAAATCTAACGACGCCAGGCGACGATAATTTTTAAAAACGCGTCATACTTCAAATGAACAATAAGAAATGAAATTTAATAAGTTCCACCCAAAGCAACACGGAGGGGAGTAGCCATGTACAGGCGTTCCCCTCTGTCAAGGTATAAGGCCAAATGGCCATATGGATACAATAAAACTAGTTGCAGCCGCACTGATCACTAGACTAAATCTAGTTGCGCGATTGAATCAACGTCCTTCAAAAAATGCCAAATTGTACTGTTTTTTGCTGCAAAAAAAGATCTGCCACGTCAAATTTACTAAAACATGGCGTTACTTTTTATAGGTAAGTATTTTTTAATCACATTTTTACTTGTACACTTCTTTTAAACCCTTTTTATACTTAAAAATTACAAATATTATCGGTCGTGTTGACTCGATTTGTTTACCAACACAGGCCGCTCGCCCTCGTACAATATGCGGATCGGTCGAGCGACTGATCGGAGTCTATTTCCGAGAAGTCACTGTCGCCGAGCGATAGTGTTGTTACCGGTTTGTTTGTAGATGGTTATCGATAAAAACGGCAAAGGCAAAAGAGGAGACAGACATTTTTGAGTTTTTGATTTATTTAAAATATTATATTGCTAGCTTTTTTTAATAAAAATACTTATATAATAAAATTACATTAAATTAAATATAATACACGTATTATGAGTATTAATACATTTTACTAGAATTACTTAATGTGAACTTCGACCGTAATGTTTTATATAAAAATTTGGCAGGTTTTCTGAAAATCCAAATTTAAGGGATACATGGAAAAAAATTGTAATAACAGATTAACCTGGACGCCCACAAAAAATAGTGTAATTTGTTCAGATCATATCAATACCACTAATTTTCAAGTGTTGGCGAACAATAGAAGGATTGGTCGAGGGCACCAAACCAACACTAACGCCTCACTGTTTTTGTCCCGTAAGTTTTTTTTTGTCTCGTGTACAAGGTAATCAAGATATGTTCGCCTTAGTCATAGTAGTGAAACGAAACTTAGATTTGTCAACTTTGAAAATTAACAATGTTAAATCCATCCTTCCAGATTCATCAACAAATCATTCATCTAGCAGATGACAGGCTATCATCTTATGATGCCATTAGTGCTACGCTCCCTATTCCTGATTCGTTGACATCACAGTGTACATCTTCAACTCCTCAAAATCAAATGTGGGTTAATTTTAAACCGTTTATTGTAGACTGGCATTGTTTGGCACAACAACGTTGTACCAAACGTATTGTGACATAATTATAATAGTTAGACATATGCTGTCGCGACACTTTTTAACCGACTTCCAAAAAGGGAGGAGGTTCTCAATTCGACTGTATTTTTTTTTTATGTATGTTACTTCAGAACTTTTGACTGGGTGGACCGATTTTGATGATTTTTAATTTAATAGAAAGCTGATGTTTATCATGTGGTCGCGTTCAAATTTCATCGAGATCTGATAACAATTTTTTGAGTAACCTTTGATAACGCGTATATATTACGTATATTGTATTACTTGTCGATGTAATTGAAGTCAGTTTTTTTTTTCGTTTGCGAGCAAATACAATTATTGTAGATAATAATGTCTTCTACAAAGTCTTACTACATTATATATGTCTATTATCATTAGTTTTTGCAGCGCACGCAATGAAATAAATTTTTAGGTGATTTTTTTATCCCTTGGGTTACTGGAGAGGTTATTGGAGTTTTAGTAAAGATCCCTAATATTTTTGAAAATATAGTATAACCTAGGTCGCTCAAGGATAGTGTAGCTTCTCAACGGTAAAATAATAATTTTTTGAATCGGTCCAGTAGTTTCGGAGTCTATACAATGCTAACAAACAAACAATCAAATCTTTACTCTTTATAATCGTTTATTTTACATGAAGATGTTTGATTTGTAGTATATAATAAATTAAGTCTATTTTTATAAAAATATCTTACCTTTGTATCACTTTAAAAACATTATTTCCATAACCGAGTAGTTGAATTTATCGATAATGCATATCGACAGTTGTTACAACCACGGCTGTTAGCGACTTTTCAGTGTAGTTGCGGCGTGTCATTATACTGTAATGACACAGAATGTATCTATGTGTGTGTGGCAAATGTAAGTGTGTTTTTAATTTAGTATGTGTGAGTTTCGTAGTGACAGACGATTATTTTTGTGTGGGAATTAGATAAAGTGTGCGTAATTTGTGTATTTTTTTAATGTGTGTAATTTCCCCCCACAAAAAATGACAGACAGTTTTGTATCGGTAACAAACGCAATGGCTACTCCCCTCCGTGTTGCTCTATGGTTCCACCTTAAATCGATCTTCACTCTGTCGAATCTGTGTTATATTCATTGTTTTCATTTAGCATATTTTTTTCAAATAAAGGATCTATTCATACTCAAATCTGTGTTATAATTACAATAATTACCTACTTAAATAATTATTTGGCAGTATTCTTTGTAATAATTATTTTATCAGTAGATTTTAGAGTAAATAAAAGTTTATAAAAGGCAATGTAATGAAAATTTTTATAATATACATAACAAGTTAAGATAAAAACGAATAAGCATATTTTACAATTTACAGTTTCATATAAGAAGGCTGAACTTACGTTAGTACAAAACTTTTATATAGTAACATTCAAACAATGTCACACTTTAATGTCATTTAACTCGTTGAAGTTTGACACTTAGTTGACACACAAAACTTTATTCAACAAACTTGATAGTTTTTCTAACATTGTTTCGAAATAAATTATAACATTTCATATAAAGACGTTAAAATAATTATTACCAGAATAATATACATTATTATCTTTAATAAAAAAAAAACACGAATTTAAAAGCTATGAAATAAACAGAAGTTACCTTATCAACCAGAGTATAATTATCTCAATGTATTTTGAATAATTTAAGCTATTGATAAATGAAATGGATCTAAACTTATCTCCCAAGGTTTAGTGGTGGTTAATGAATAACATACATGATTTTTCATATATTTTTCTTTGTATCATGCATGTCCAAAATTAATGTTAACAAATATGTATTGTATATAAAAACAATAAAAATAACCTTTGTGAACAAAACATACTTTTAACATTATTATTTAATTTTGACCTGTACTTTATTTGACCTATTACTGTTGTCAAGCAGATTGTTTATTGTTATTTGTGTAATAAAAAACGAAATTCGAGCAGTACCTACTTATCGTTTTATAAGCGTAATAACTTTAAATAATTGTGAATAAAAAACTTGTTAGTGCTCATGACAATACAGGTTTTTATTAAGATTTATTTTTTGATACCTTCCATAACATTTATTTTTTGATAACTTTAATTTACTTAAACATTGATAGTTCACACTATGTCACTTACAATATATAAAACTAACGCCAGTCCTCCGGCCCGAGCTGTGATGATGGTAGCTGAAATCCTAGGAATTAATTACAATTCATATGAAATAAATCCAATATTAAGGGAGCAGGACACACCTGAGATGACAAAGGTAAACTGTAAAATGATATTACAACTATAACTGTAAAATACTATTAATGCTGTAACTGTGTAAAGCTGCTAATTTTAACTACTGTTCAAGACAACAAAGAATTTCTTGTGATATTTATTTTAAGCAATGTCACCGTGTAGAAACTAAGAGCTCTATTCTTTGATTTGAACTTTTGACTTTTATAAGGATTATAGCAATCTGTTCACAATTTACAAATTGTGTATGATATTTATTCTATTTTATTTATATTTTACACAAGTTTATTTTTATTTAATTTCAGAAAAATCCAATGCGAACGATCCCATACATAGATGATGATGGTTATTGTCTTGGCGACAGGTTAGAAATCTGAAATAAAATTTTTATTATTTATAAAATGTCAATTGAGATGGTTTGTAAAGACATGGAACAGAAATAGGTGTATAATATATGACTGTGATTAACAAATAAACAATATGTATTAATATACTAGCTGACCCGGCGAACTTCGTATCGCCTAACACAAACTTTATCCTATGGTAAAGTTCAAATTGACTTTTAAGTATTATCACAAATCTTTT
This sequence comes from Melitaea cinxia, assembly GCF_905220565.1. Taxonomy (NCBI): domain Eukaryota; kingdom Metazoa; phylum Arthropoda; class Insecta; order Lepidoptera; family Nymphalidae; genus Melitaea; species Melitaea cinxia. The sequence goes on from NC_059406.1 coordinate 11,671,123, forward strand.
GTATGGGAGTATAGAAAAGTGTTGTTTTTAGACTTTTTCAGGAAATTTAATTTTTTTTTTTTTTTAGAATTTTTCTCTCCGTAAGAACCATCCTCGTACTTCAAGGAATATTTAAAAAAAAGAATTAGCAAAATCGGTCCAACCGTTCTCGAGTTTTGCGCTTAGCAACACATTCAGCGACTCATTGTTATATTATAGATAATAGAGGTATAGATTCAGAATTTTTTTTAAAACAATTGAATAAATATATGTAATCAAATAATGGTAATCTTTCGATTCAATTGAAATGATGCATTTTTAATAAACTTTAGACCCTACTTATATCTACACTAATATTATTAAGAGCGCTCGTTTGTGTAAACACCCTAATCTCAGGAACTACTGGTTCGAATTGGAAAATTCCTTTTCTTAGATAGTCCTATTTACCGAGGAAGGCTATAGGCCTTACTAGTACTATACCATAATACTAAGACCAATAGGAGCTAAGCATTAATAAGTTAATTATGTTACCAAAACGGAAAAAAAAAATTATTACTGCGGTTAAAGCTACCCAAAAATAATGTGTGACAGAATTGATTGTTATTTAAAGTTTTAAAAAAAATCCGCGACAGCATATACCTTAAGGTTAACCCATTATAACATTTTTATGGTAATCAACTTTGTTTTAAAATAATGCATTATTTGCGAAAGTGGTTTTATTTACATGACAAAAAATCGTTATCCAAGTAAATACGTTATTCAACCTACTTCTTTGAGTACAAACTTGTCCTTGACATCATTTGATTTAAATAAAAAGACTTAGAAGATATAGATATACAATATACATAGTTTTAAAATAACTCCGCAACGAATTTATGATATCAAAACATTAAAATGAAAAACAAGGCAATTTTATGAATATAAACTTAGTGTTTTATACCATTTAAGTTGGACTAATTAAGAGATATATAAAATCAAATGATCAACACAGTTGCACAGTAAATATTTTAGTACCTTTTTTTCCTCAAATTAACACAGTTGAATCTGCAGGGCACAGCTAGTTATATTACAAAGCTTTATATCACAAGTTTTTTTATAAGAACATATACATATGTATAATATATGCTAAATAGTTGCAACACAGTGTCATACACATGCTGCCAGTCTTCGGTCTGTGTATTTCAAAGCCAGCAGTTGGATGATTATCACGCCATCGGTCGGCTTTTTAAGTTCAAAGTTGGTAGTAAAACTGTGTTATCCCTAAGTCGCCTCTTACGACACCCACGGGAAGAGAGGGGAGGCTATATTCTTTACGTAACCACACGTAACACAAGTCTTAATTTGTAAAGGTAAATTTGATGTATTGGCTGCTGTTGGGTTACTATTAAAGAAAACCTTCAAAATTATATAAAAACTGATTGAAATTATTAATGCATTCAAACTGTTTTTATTCGGATTTATTGATTTAATTTATTTTTTGTAAGGAGACCTAATATAAAAATAAATAGATTAAATCATAAATTGTGTACACCCTGTTAGCATCATAAAAATAAAAATAACTTATGTTTTTAGTCATGCCATAATGTTATATTTATTTGATCAATATGGAAAACCGGAACATTCGTATCTCTACCCAACAGATAAAAGAAAAAGAGCAACAATACATCAGAGATTGTTCTTCGATTGTGGAGTGTTGTTTCCTCGTCTTAGGTCCGTGATGGTAAGATAACAAGATAATTACACTATATTGCATTATAATTATGGTTATGTTAGCTAGTTATACTTAATATACTTTTTTACTGCCTCTTCTAAAATTGTTATTTTATTATTATTATTATTATTATTCAGTCATAGTTCTTTTTTTGCACATTTTATAAATAATAATTGCAGTTTACTAAATTTGTATCTATATACCCTATATTTGATAATACTTTAATACTTCATTTTAATGTAAAAATATTTTTTACAAGTTATATTTTATCATTTTAGGCGCCTACATATACTGGGAAACTAACGGAAATTTCAAATTCAATGAAAAAAAATATAGATGACAGCTATAGGATGCTGGAAGCTTATCTATCTGATACTTTGTATTTAGCAGATAATGTCATAACACTGGCGGATTTGAGTGTTATTACGACTATGTCTACACTCCATGGCATACATCCTATAGACAGTAACAAGTTTGTATAACTTAACTGTATGATTTTTAATACAAATACTTTTTCTAAAGTTTATATAATCAACACGTCTTCTTTGTTATAATATACATCTTAATAAGAAAAATTAAACTACTCAACCATTATCGTATAATTGTTTTAATTACATTTGTTTATTTTACAGATATCCCAAGTTAATGAAATGGTTTTCTAATATGTCTGAACAAGAGGTTTGCAAAAAAGTCAACAAACCAGGAGCAGATGAACATGTTGCATCACTTAAAACATTTATGGAAATAAATAAATTAAATCAAAATAAGAAATCGAAATTATAATGCAACAATATTGAAAGCTATCAACATTTAATTTGTTTAAAATTAATGGTCTAGTTAACACTTATCTACTATATTTGAGTATTGTGGATATGGTTTTAAATACAAACAACATATATCATTACGAATCACAGGTTTTCTTTTATTTCAGTAACTAAAAAGAAATGCAAAGAATTTTTCAACTTTACACTCCAGTACCATCTAGGGCTACCATATGGATAACTTTATGAGAAATTAATGATTACAAAAATCGTTACACATTAAACATTTCCTATAAGTCTTATAAGGTCTCTTGTGACGCCCGTCGCACTCAGAACATTAATAGCACTTAATGTATCGATTAAAGTACACAATACTATACCGAATCTGCCATATGTTGTCCATCCATACACGACACAAACCTAATGTGCGCAATCATACAAACATTAATGGAATAAGAGACATGTTCAACACGAACTTATCAAGTCACTTGTGAAATTTTGAAGAACAGTGTTTGTATTTAGGCGTTACTGACGTATGTTGCACGTTAGTCTTATTGTTAGAGCGATAGCGGCCTGGATTAGCCGTCTTCCTTCGGTGGTGTGAACCAGCCTGAAAACAAACAACTTTGCCATGTTAATAGAGTTGATATTATTTTACTTATAATTGTGTTTGCTGGCAAACGAAAAAAACAGACTTCAATTACATCGACAAGTAATACAACGTAAGTAGGCGAAAAAAATTAACAACGCACTAGTCGTCACTACGATTTGTGAAGGTTTCCCTCGATTTATCTGGAATTCATCATCAGATCCTAGTTTCCTTATTATGGTACCACACTTGGGATATCTCATTTCCAACAAATTTTTTTTTATCAAAATCGGTTCATAAACAACGAAGTTATCCCCGAACATACATACATACATACATACATATATATATATATATATATATATACCGTCAAATTGATTAACCTCCTCCTTTTTTAAATCGGTTAAAATTTCCTTATTATATTTCAAAGTCTAGACTTTACTAAAGTTAAACATTCAGTGATAAATAAAATACGAATATTATAAGGAAAAAAGTACACACAACATAACATTTTAGGAAAGTATGACGTGAAGGAAGGTTTACAAGAATTAACTTTATAACTATTCACTAACACTTATTCAATAAACCAAACACATTATAATGCTGATCTACAGTGACTACACACTGTTGATCATAATAATAATTTGTTTTAGTTTTATGGCTCTATGTTTTAAAAACAAAAACACTTTGAACTGTTGCCAAGTGATAGTCTTTTGAATTTGTTCCAAATAATTTTTATTTAAGCATATATATTATTTACTCCTCTCTCTCATTGTCCTGAAAGATTTGGAGAGATACGCTGACGACACTACCCTTCTCGCGCAGACTAGAGAAGACATTGAAAATCTTCTGACCCGTCTAGAAAGTACCAGCCTCCAATTCGGACTTGCTATCAACTGAGATAAGACGAAGATGATGATAGTGGACCGGGGACTGAACCAACGTACACAATATAGCTAATTGCGAAGTGGTCCGTAACTATATTTACCTCGCCTCTACTATGTCAAGTACTGGAGGTTGTGGCGACGAGATAGGACGACGGTGCGCCATCACCAGGTCTGCTGTGGAACGACTGGGAACTTCGTATTTAAGACAGACTATCATCAACTGTACAACAACTACGAATACTGAAGTTCTTTGGTCACATCTAGGAATGAGAACTCGATGGAGAGACTTGGTGCAGGGCCAGGTGGAAGGCAAGAGAGCACGCGGTCGAACCAATCCGCTGGATAGAGGTCATCACAAGGACTACTGAGTCCACCATGGTCCAGTGAACTCGCGACGCCTCCAACAGAAGGAAATGGAAACACCCCACTATGTACCTCGTCAGCGTAACAACGACCACTCTGACAAGAGTGTACGACTAAGAAGATATTTACTATCGCTTTAATAGCAAAAGTTTTTTACTGTGATCAATATTAGCAAATGAAGACGTAAAGTTAAATGGGGTCATACTGTAAACAGATAAGCCATTTATCAGCAACATATTAATACAATCTTTATTTCGTAAATCTTTTTTTAAACTTTACCTACATTTCAAATACATAATAACTGTTCGTACGACAACCGACTTCAAAAAAGGAGAAGGTTACTCAATTCGACCGTATAATGTATTATGTATGTTCGGGGACAATATTTTTTTTTTTTTTTGTTGGAAAGGAGATGTCCCAAGTGTGGTACCATGATAAGGAAACCAAGATCTGATGATGGAATCCCAGAGAGATCGAGAGAAAACATCGAAAATCGTAGTGACGACTAGTGATTTTTTTCGTCTACTTGCGTTGTATTACTTGTCAATGTAATTGAAGTCGTTTTTTTTCGTTTGCGGACAAACACAATTATTTAACTTTATAAATGATAACATGCAAATTGAAAACAAAAAAGATTAATGTAAAATTATTATAATACTATTCCATTTAATATTATGAAGCAATATATCAAGATGTATATTTTATACAGATACTGAACAAGAACTAAAAAATCGGTTACTAACACACGAGATATTTAAATTCTATTTTTTTTTTTGGAATAGTCTTAAATAGTAAACAAATATGGCGCACTTCCGACCACAGACAATAGAGTAATATTGTAAGTATAGTAAAGTGACACAAATAGCAAATGAATGAACAATATTAATAAGCCATAACCCAATATAAAATTCATTTTATGTTCAAATAGTTAACGCTAAGATATTGCTAAAATTATTTCAAAACCTAATAATATACTTTACTTACTATACTATACACTTTTACTTATTTTATCTTCTATTTCTTATTAACTTTGTTAAATTGTGACGACATGTTATGTATGTATGTATGTATGTATGTATGTGTGTATGTATTAATGTATTTATGTATGTATGTATATATGTTTGTATGTTTGTATGTATGTATGTATGTATGTATGTATGTATATGTGTATGTATGAAGTATTTTTTTTTCTATACTTTTTTGAGTAGGCAACGAAAATGCATCATGTTTGCATGCATAATTTTATGTTATTAATGTTATGTTATATAGATAATTGCGCTGCTACCTTTTCAATGCATATTATCCTATATCTAAAGGTTGTCTGGAAGAGATCGCTACTAAGCGATAAGACCGCCTTTGTACATTACTATCTCTATGTGTAAATAACTGTTTTATGTAATTTTTTTGTCTCCGAGTGGTGTGCAATAAAGTATATTCTATCTATCTATCTAATATATTGAATATTTTTGCTAAGAATTAGTAGAGGTACAGAATTAGAAAAAAAAAATATTAATCGAGCATAAAAGGCAACAAATTTATATTTCGTTCATGTGAAATGGTCGATAAAAAAGACGTCAAAAATAAAATTTACAACAAAATAGGGCCACCTGTGTCAAGTAAAAAAAAAGTCGACCCTATTAATATAATTGTCACATTATTTGTATTTACTATGAATAAAAAAAACCTTGCGCCGGCGGCACACTCTCTCTAACATCTAAACAAAGGACTAATAACATTGTTCTCCACTAAGCTCTCATTGGGTAATCTTAAGTCTCATCCTATAGTCTCAAAATTTTTTCCTGTGACTTACAGTAAACTTTATGCCATTGCTATGTGGTATACTTTAATATTATATGGGATAGAGTTAAAAATTTTCAGAGTGAAATTGATATTCAGAAATATTCATAACATAAAATAAAACCTTTACAATGTACACTTTACCCTAAAAGATTGACATTTGCAATATTTTGTAAGGATTTTTTTTTTCGCTCAATATAAAAAAAAAAGAAAAAAACAATAACAAAAAACAAATTAATAACAAATCGTTTTACGGTAACATTATTCAACAAATTATAATTCGTAAAAATTTAAAATATAGGTAAAGAACATGGCCTATTTTATCGCTCATGCATTCACTTATACTCATTCACCTCTAAAAATATTATGACCACATCCCTATTTGCATTGTAAAAAAAGATATTGAAATGTCATATTCAAAAATATTAGTTATCTATACTCTCGAAATTCGTATTTTAGTAGTTTTTATGTTTAAAATGATAAATTGATATTTGTTTCTAGTGAAATAAATAGTAAATGGATTTTTACAAATGTCCGTAAGCTAATGTGTTGTGAAAGTGAGTGATAAATACAGAAATAATTCTGTTTGCTCGCAAACGAAAAAAAAAACCGACTTCAATTACATCGACGAGTAATACAACGTAGATCGACGAAAAAATAGTCAAGTAACTAAGCGTTATCAAAGATTACTCAAAAAGAAGTTATCAGATCTCGATAAAATTTATATGTGACCACAGGATAAACATCAGCTTTCGATTAAATTAAAAATTATCAAAATCGGTACACCGAGTAAAAAGTTATTGCGGATTTTCGAGAGTTTCCCTCGATTTATCTGGGATCCCATCATCAGATCCCGGTTTCCTTATCATGGTACCAAACTAGGGATATCCCCTTCTAACAAAAAAAGAATTATCAAAATCGGTACATCCAGTAGAAAGTTAAGCGGTATAATACAACGTAGGTCGACGAAAAAAGCGTCAAGTAAAAACGAATTATCAGATATAACTCGAAAAGTAGTTGTTAGATCTCAAATAAATTTAAATAGGACCAAATTACACACACCACCCTTTCGATTAAAAGAAAATTTGTCGAAATCGCTCTACCCAGTCAAAAGATCTGAAGTAACATACATTAAATTAAAAAAAAAAATTGAGGACCTCAATTTTTTTTGGAAGTCGGTAAAAAACGAGAATTACGATTCACAGGGGTTTGTTTACCAAATAAGACTCTTCCAAAAAAACGGAATAAACATATAAGATAGATAGAATATATAAATAGTGTACCATTTTTTTCATGTATCTGCACTAGGCACTTGAAGCTTTGTTGCGCACGAGCCAGGCTATATTGCGACTGTGATACGACCTTGGTCGCTCCAAACTGAATCCTAGCCTTGCCTTTCACGAGGGTGGCCGCTATTTGCATGATCACAGCCTCTACTGTGTAAGCAGATGACCAACCCTGCTTTGTTAATAACTCCATACATATCGCTCCTCCTACGAGGACATAGCCACCTGAAATATTAATTGTGTTATTAATGACGTTTTATAAAACTTAAATTATTTTTATTGAATGAAATAGTTCAGAAATACTCGAAATATTTACTATGTATTGAAATATTTATTTATAGTATTTTTTGTTTTAATTCACAAAATTTAGATATATATAAATGCTACATAATAACTGTCGTTCATATATATATATATATATATATATAAAATTGATTTAAGACCAAAAATGACGTATTTGGTAACCATTCTATATTATGTATTGTAGCAAACATTAATAGCCTATAACTGGGTCAGCAACCTGCGGCTCTTTGGGTATGAAGCTGCAGCTCTTTAGTTCTGAAGTTTCACTGCATAATACACCCAAAAGCTTTGTGGTCCAAAAATAGTTGAGGTTATGAATTTAGTAATCAAAATTGATAACAGCATCTTGTCAAAAGCACTACCATCACATTTAAAAAATTGTTAAACGTAATGGAGACTCAATGTTCAGACCTCCTTCTTCATAATAAAGTGCGATAGTTTTCCAAAGCTATTGGAATGCTGACTATCTTCGTATAATAATATGTCGATATTCGTGCGAGCAAGCGTTCTAATGCATGATTATAATTAAAAGTAAAGTAAGTAGCCAACTAAAAGGTGAAAATTTAAAGCCATGTTTGAAACTTAAAACAACAAGTTATGAGCCAAATTTATCCAAACTTTCCAAACCACGCAAAGCCAAATTATTATTATAAGTTACATTGTTTAGTAAAGTTTAAATTTTCTACTTGAATATCCATACAAAGCCATCGCTCCCATTAAATTTGTTTGGCTCAATTGTTTGTTATTGAAGTACAAGTTAGGGTTGTCAGTAAATGTTTTAATGTTTTTACTTAAATAATAGGTAATTATTACTAACTAATTCCATATAAATATGTATGTATATTATCTAACTTATTCTGGCAAACACGACAAATGTAAGAATAAAAAGATATTTTTTCCTTATGAACAAAAAATTAGTTTTTTTTACCAAAAAAACTTAAGACTAAACTTAACTAGAGTACTATTTATAATTGACAAAAAGAAATATTGTGACTTTAAAAACTGAAATTTTGTAAATTGTAATTTTTGGCTCTTTTGACTCAAAAGGTTGGCGTCCCTGGCATAAGCCAGTGGTCCTTTTCAAACCTTTCTAATCATGTTCAATAAATAGACTTCAGCTTCAAGTATCAGGAGCAATCATTCTAATAAACTTTCAAACTTATATATATATGTAAACAGTATACAGATATATAATAGATAATCACTGTATCTGTATACTGATACTGATATCTTGTATCTTAATCTGAACATACATAGAAAATACTTACCTGATATAATAGGATATACAACTCGTACAAACGGTGGCTCAAAGGGGTATGTTTCTTTAAACATAATGTTTAATAAAATTGAATCCTTGCCCTCTTTCTCTTTAAGCAAAAGCAAGTCATTATGTAAAGGACTATCTGGATCCACGGAACGCAGTCTTATGTTCCACTCATAGAGTGAATCATTTACTAACTCTGTGAAAACGATTTCTTTATATATATAAAATAAATATTATAATTATAAGAAACAGATCTTGTTAGCAGTCTTTACTGCTGGTGAAAACGTGAAATTTTTATACATTACTAGCTGACCCCACAAACGTTTTGCCATCCTTAAACCGTCCCTCCCTTATAACTGAAGAATGTATGAAAAATAGATGTTAGCCGATTCTCAGACCTACCCGATATGTACACAAAATTTCATAAAAATCGGTCCACCCGTTTCTAAGGAATATTTTAACAAACATTGTGTACTTATTACTTACTTATTTTATTTCAAATTAAAATATTTCTAGAACTTTTTCTCAAACTTACCTATAGAATACATATTATTTTTGAAGGAATGCGAGCGATATATATCACGGAGTTCCTTCATTAAGCGATCAGTTGCCTGGAGGCTACCAGAGACACTACCTGATAGATAATCTTGTCTTTGATTTTGCCTCAGTCGCTCTAATGTCGCTAAATGCTCTGTTTCCATATCATCCTGGAAAGTAATTCACAATTGAGAATCACAGCATATTTTAAATGTTCATCAATATATATTTGTTTAAATGAAAATCCTTTAGGTATAATCACACATCTTAAGTAAAACCATAATATACTTAATTTTGAATTTTAAGGAAAATCAAATAAATTAGGTAAGATAGAAGATAACATTACTGTTAGAAAACGAAATTAGGTACTGATCCTTGTGGGGTCTCCCCACCGTACTTCGGAAAGTATGATAAGCCCGCGCTCCCAGTTGTTATCATAAATACCTGATAGCAATCGTTACTCATAGTTGGGAACATACCCGCACAACCTGCAGTAGAGCAAGGTGGTGGTGGTAGGTGGGTTAAGCTGTAATCCTCTAACATGAAACCAGTAAACTTAAAAACTAAAATCTAAACTAAAAAGTTAAACTAAATCCACATGAAAAAAGAGGCCTATGCCCAGCAATGGGATGTTAAAGGCATAATGTGAAATATTAACTTAGGTAGAGCAAAGCAGGAAATATCCTGTTTAAAATATGGAGCAGCCCGAGTGGGGTAGTACCTCGACATAGAAGATCACAGCTAAATAGTACTGTTTTCAAGCAGTGTTGTTCTACTGTGATGAGTAAGGTGGCCAGAGCTCTTGAGGATTATCGGGCGTAGGTCTATAAGCTATGGTAATCACTTTCCATCAGGTGAGCAATAATTACGCTTATTTTAAATAAATTTAACATACTTTGCCACTCCGTCCAGCATCATCGACCATCTCTAGTGGCAAGTCATCCTCACCCTCAGATTCATCTTCCTCTGCAACCATTTCTTCATCTTCCTCGGTACCTGATTCAGCACCATTTGATGTGACGCTCGGTACTCTGAAATAATTATTTATTTGAATATATAATCAAAATTTTTATTTAAGACTAAAATGTATTAACAAAAAACATAGATTTTGCTTGAAATTTATTTTCAATTAAATTGTCTTTAAGCAGAAATAAAACAAACAGTTTATATATTTCTTACAATGTGCAAATTATAACGTAATAGTTTTTCTTTAAATTATACCTATGCTGTGGCGCCGGATGGACGGGTAACGACAATGAGTCCAAGTCTGGCGGTTCTGGAACACCGTGTAATTTGCATAGCTCCCGCAACAAGATACCCACCTGTAAAAATATTGAAAAAATTTAGAAGTTGTTTTTAAGCAGACAATTTATGTAATAAATTTTTACGAAAATTACAATATCAAAATATACATGTATTATATTTCATACTAAGTAAATTAGTATATTTTTTATTTGTATAAAATTCTAGATCAAATAAAAACTCAAATGTATATAAATGGCATTGAAGAAAAGAGTTATTTTTATTATTTTAAGATCTAATATTACTTCCACATATTTCATTTATAATATCTTAATTTTTTTTACCTGATTTATGACATGGTTATCTCTTCCCTGTGTATTACTTAGGATCTGAACTGCATTTGTCACAATTGGATCCTCGCTGTCTGCAAACCACACTGGTGGCGTGTTTGGGTAGGTCTCCTGTAAAAAAAAAAGTAATCATAAGTGAGTCATATAAACTCTAACATACTTATGATGATATGGATGTAAATCCATATCAGTTCCAATAAATCATTAATTTAAGTCAGAAGTCGGAAATGACGTTGGAGTACACTTTATTTACATAGATTGTATTGGTACGTTATTAGCAACATTTTGATTCATAATTAAGAAGTATTTAATAAGGATAAAAATTTAATAAGAATATTGCACACATCATATTAATGTAGTTTTAATAAAAATTATTTCAGTTAAACAGCACAAGCCAACTGCTGAAATTTTAGAAAGAGAGAAAAATTTTAAAAATCTAGTTTTGTATTTATAATTTCAGCTGTATCAGCACAAATAATATCACAAGTCTGGTTCAATTCAATTGCTCTACTCACAAGGCCATTATAAAATTTTGTTACAATAACATCTTTTATTTGCTATCTACGAAGTACACATTGGTATAATTTACAAATTTTTACAAACTGATGATAATTTTTCAACCTTAAAAAAAGAAGGTTACTCAATTTGACCGTATATATACGCCACCAACCCGCCTGCCCAGCGTGGTGTGACTATGGGCAAAACACATGAGTTCGCGCTATTTTTTGGCGTGGTCTTGTGGAGGCCTGTGTCCAGCAGTGGACTGTGATAGGCTGAAATGATGAGATTATATATATATATATATATATATATATATATATATATATATTATAACCGTAAATGAAATCGTAAATATTAAAAATAGCATGGTGTCGTCTCCTGTCAAAGATTTTCATTGTAATATGAAATTTTGAATAGTTACGAGTTTCTGTAAAGAACTCACTACAGACGGCGCCACGGTTTCACACGGATCAAAAATTTCGATCTAGCGAGTACATCATTCCATAGCATAAATGGCTAGAGCGCTGACACGGTCAGTCGGAGACGCGGGGTCGATCCCCGCTGGAGCGGTCAATTTTTAATATGATATTCAAAAATGTTTAGAATTTCTAATGTGTGGGTAACACAAAAATAAAATCGTACATATTAAAATCAGAATAATAAACAAAACTACAAGACATGTGGAATAACATACCACCGGTAAGTGCTATTTTAAAGTAGTAAAAGCAGTCGGAATTTTACTATCCACCCCTGTTGTATCTTTAAATTTACTAGGACCAGTTTTGAAAAAATATATCATTAATTTTTGAAGATATACTTCTTTAGGCGCGTTATGAATAATTGTGTTTGCTCGCAAACGAAAAAAAAAACCGACTTCAATTACATCGACGAGTAATACAACGTAGATCGACGATAAAATAGTCAAGTAACTACGCGTTATCAAAGATTACTCAAAAAGTAGTTATCAGATCTGAATAAAATTTATATATGACCACATGACAAACATCAGCTTTCGATTAAATTAAAAATTATTAAAATCGGTACACCCAGTAAAAAGTTATTGCGGATTTTCAAGAGTTTCCCTCGATTTCTCTGGGATACCATCATCAGATCCTGGTTTTCTTATCATGGTACTAAATTTGGGATATCCCCTTTCCAACAAAAAAAGAATTATCGAAATCGTTACATCCAGTAGAAAGTTATGCGGTATAATACAACGTAGGTCGACGAAAAAAGCGTCAAGTAAAAACGCATTATTAGATATAACTCGAAAAGTAGTTGTTGGATCTCAAATAAATTTAAATGGGACCAATTGGCACACACCACCTTTCGATTAAAACAAAATTTGTCGAAATCGGTGTACCCGGTCAAAAGTTCTGATGTAACATACATATAAAAAAAAAAATACAGTCGAATTGAGAACCTCCTCCTTTTTTGGAAGTCGGTTAAAAAATGTTGAGAGTGAAATTTTACGATGCGCGCGCATCACTGAAACACAAAAACTTACAACAGGTACGGCAACGATTGATGGAAACAGCTGTATTTGTTAAGAACGGAAGATTCGCCCGCCAGATAACGCGATCTTTTTTAAGATGTGGAGCTTGCACTGCGGTTGAAAGAAGGCAGCTTGAACATCTGTTGTAATTTAAATAAATCAAAGTTTTTCAATTATTTTTGTTTCATTTAATAACGTCAATATCAACTATCACATTTTAATTAAGTATCTCTATCTCAATCAAGTAAGGGTTCACTATCTGTGTCGCTCACACTTCATCAAATCAGTCTATTGGTCTTCCTCTAGCTAGAATCTTAAGAGTTACGGCCTTGTGGAAAGCCACAGGTACATCAGAATCACTTCTAAGTAAACTAATAAAACACTTAAATAATAATAAAATAAAAAAATGGCCGCAATTCGAGAAATAAACTAGTAAGTGTGATACGGTTTTAGAATCGCTATTAAACGCACTAACTTTTAAAGCTACTTGCCTGACTCACCTAGTATATTTTTTTTTAGTGTGGCCAGTTAAAACGGGGCTAAGTATTTATTTTGAATTTTTGGTTGGGCAAATGGTGACATTGTACTTCCGAGTTAGAGAAATTGACTTTAAATTTCAGTTCAGACTTTAAAGAAAAAGTATTCAGGGTTACATTAGACAAAAAAAATCCAAAAAAGTACATATCTGTAGCAGCAGGGATGAAGAAACCGTTACAGACTGTAGATTTTCTCTAATTTTTTTTTTGAACGTCTATAATTTTTAAAATACAAGACCTAGATTTTTTTTATATTTTTCTGACAACTATTATGACTTAGCCTTTTACCCGATTCCGGCTTGACGTCGACTTCTGGGACAGCCTGTATGTATTGTTTATAAGTATGTTTATCGAAAAAAAAAAAAAAAATGTAGCTATATACCAGTTGGCTGTTACCTATAACACAAACATTAACTTGCTTACTTTAGGAACAGACGACCGTGTGTGTATTGTGTAGATATTTATTTATTTATTTATTTAAGTGCCAATATCTTCGGAGTAATTGTTGTTTTTCGAGTCTATACATCTGTCTGTTCTGCCTTTGATATAGCTGGGTGAATTACTTTCAGCTTTCAAGTTTTTTAGAAGAGAAAAAAAAGCAATATGATTAAAGATCAGAAAATGAAAATAAAATGCTTACAAACCACAACGAGACGATACAAAAGAAAAATATCGGCCATGATATATCTGCTTGATGAACTGAAGCAGAACCGTTATATTAATGCAGATCATCATTCGCTTTTGACTGATTCGGATGCTGGAGTGAAAGACCTTGTTGCTCGAACTGCTTTAAAAACACAAACGGGAACTATGGTGAAAACAAAGTATTCGCCGGCATTAAGAGCGTTTGCCTTGAAGCTACATTTTTATTCGCCGAAAGGTTAT